>NW_010972609.1:11946589-12003104 GCF_000737465.1 Haliaeetus leucocephalus
CCCGTTTCTCCCCCGGGGCGCGGCGGGGGGCCGTAATGCCTTCGTTCGTGGGCGTGTGCACGGGCGGGCGCACGCGTGTGCGAGGGAGCCAGCCAGGGAAGGGGGGAGAAAGTTCGTCCTCCGGCTCTCTCTTCCTTTCCCACGCCCGCACGACGTGGGCCGTCCATCCAGCCACGCAGGGGGGCTCTCCGCGCAAAGCCCGGCCCGCTGCCGGGCACGGTCCGGGCGCCCCGGGCACCCGCGGGGAAGCGGGCCGTCCTTTGGAAGGTGCCTCGTCGTTCCGGTGGGGCGCACCGAGAACTGGGAGCTAGCAAAAGTGAAGCTGACAGGTAGTTAAGGATGTGCCCCTTTGGGTCTAGGACACTGATGCGTTGAGAGCAAGAGGTGCACCTCAAAGCAGGTATCTTCAATCACAGGGTTGGTTTTTTTACAGGTTTTGTTGTTATGACTAATTTTTAACTTAGCCTTCTTCTGGTTCCAGAGTAGAAATATTTATTGAAATGTAACTGATTAATTCTTATAGTGTCATCTCAACTAGGGTATTAGTGTGCTAACTGCCAAGAAGCAAGCAGTTTCAGGTAAAGTGCCAACAGTGGCACTTCATTCTTAAAAATATTAAACGCTAAACACTTTTTTTTTTCTTGTGACTCATATCCCGTAACTGTGCTGTTTGTGTCGGACTCACCAACTATGACATTGTACGCATCAGTCAGTCAGAAGAATGCCTTTTGTGCCAGTTTGAGGGAAAGTTTGCATTAAGTTGAATGCAGATAGCTGTACAGAGCTGCAGCTCTGAAAAGCTGCATTTTTATCCCTCGTAATAGTGCTAAGTTATCTTAAGATTCTGAGAAAACCAAAGCACAATAGCAATAATCAGAAGAAACGGAAAGGTAATATTAAAAAAAAAAAAAGCTGTTAGTATTTGTGCTACTTGTAGCCAGGAAACTGTGACCTCTTTAGTAGAACTTACAGGATTGAGAGGGTTGGAAAACAGCCATTGCTTGATGTACCTCTTTGTTGTAGAGAGGAAATCATGGTTATGCTGAAGATTTCATCTTTCCTTGCTGTTTATGCCTTGGTTGTGTGCCAGATGGATAGCTTCCAGGCAGCCCCAGTCAGGTAAGGAGCTGGTCCTGTTGCTGAGTGCTGTATCTGAATGGCATGAAAATACTTAATGTTCTTTAGAGGTCTAGGAGGGCAATAGACTGCACTGAATGAGAAAGGTGCGTTCTTCTGATGCTATTTTTGACACTGTGTCTTCTTATTACATATATAAAGTGCCTAATGCTGTGCATGAGGATGGTTTACATATTCACACCAGTGAAAGACACTGTCAATGACATGCCGTAATGCCTGACAAACCCCTCTCTCCTGTGCGTGGCTCTCTGCAGCAGTCTGGGTTTTATTCATCCTGTTTTGCTTGCCTCTGCTTAGACCTGGCTTGGAGTCCATAACAGATCGAGTGACGCTCAGTGATTACGAAGCTCGGAGGTTATTAAATGCGCTGGTGAAAGAGTTCATACAGATGACAGCAGAAGAGCTGGAGCAAGCTTCTGAGGGGAACAGGTAAGGACTGCAGTCCTGGGGCAGGAGAAGGGCAATGGGGGAAATGTTATGTGCTTGATATTTAGCAAAAGCCATCTGAGCAGACCCTCTGCAGGTCAAGATTTTTTTCTTTTCTGGGGTTACTAACTGTGGTCACCTAACTGGTAAAGGATGATACTGCTGAGATACACTGATGTTGGTATCAGGAGAATGGTTTCCACCTAGTTAACCTGCTTCTATCTGTCTTTTACAACTGAAAGAGGAGGGCGATTTGAGCTTGAATGAGGGGGTTATGTTAAAATATGTCAGCACAAGGTATGTCTTCCTAGTGGGAGTGTTAGGGGCCATTCAGTCACTCTTGGATTCTCTGTCGTGAAAGTGCATGCTGTTGTAAGGCATGGGAAGTCCCTGGCAGAGGGGACGCGTTCCCCTAATGCACGCAGCGCAGCGCCGCTCTCCCCCGTAGACCAAAGGCATGCAAAAGCATTTGCTTTATCCTAACAGGATTTGTATTGCAAAGCATGGTGGTGATGTATGAGAGACTGAACAGCATGCTGAATATATGGGAAGTAAAACTTCCTGACCTCTGACTATGAGCATCCAAAAGGCTAATGAACTTGCTTTTCGACAAAGTTGAATTCATTGAAAAATATTGTTTTCCTTCTGACTGCATTTGTATGAACTTTCCTTGCATGGAATGTGATGTGGAGGGTTTGGGGTTTTGGTTGTTTTGGGGTTTTTTGATTTGTTTGGGGTTTTTTGTTGGGTTGTTTTTTTGTTTTTTTTTTTTAGTTTCCTAACTGTAGATATTTATCTAGGGAAGAAATGCATGAACATGCATGTTTGAGATTACTCTCCCTTTGGGCATGTTTTTTTTCCTCCCTGCAGCCTGGATAGACCTATTTCCAAACGCTGTGCCAGTCTGAGTACTTGTGTGCTGGGCAAACTGTCTCAAGAATTGCACAAATTGCAAACTTACCCTCGCACTGACGTCGGGGCTGGAACTCCTGGCAAGAAACGAAATGTGCTGAGTGACCTGGAACACGAACGCTATGCAAACTATGGGGAACCCCTAGGAAACAACTAGACATGCTTATTTCTCCCCTTCTCCCTTTTTTAACCTGATGCATGTGGATCTAACTTTGATTGCTAACTTTGCTATGTTCTTTTGATTCTGTTTTCGACAGAGAATGTTTGAGATGGACCTAATGTTAGGAAGACAGAGAACATAACATGCATACCATGCTAGGGAAAAAAAAAATAAAAATGAACAGCACTGCCTTGACATTTCAAGTGATTTCCTTAGACCCTGATTAAAAAAAAATTCTAAACAAGGCTCTTCATTTCTGGCTGCTAAATGTACAAGTAGACTCTTCTTTTGTGCTTGCCCATGCACTTGTTCAATAAACCTATTTTTCTATAAGGATTAGATCTGCTTGGTTTAATAACTTGTTTTAGAATGTGAGATTTCTAGGTAAGGCTAGCAAAATTTTACAAGTTGTCTTAATGTTCAAGAGAGGCAATGCCACTAATTTCTAGAAAAGTTGAAGGAGAACTTAGAAATTGAAATTATACGCATACGTTCATGTGTACTGGTGTCATCAGGCATACATGCAATCCTGTTAGTAAGGATCCTGAGAAGCAAAGGAATCAGGAAAGGCTCATACAGATTTGTTCAAACAAACTAGAAATGTAATCCTGTTTAAAACTGGGTACTGAACACTTCCAGGTAAGAATTTCGTGTTCTATTCCTTTTTCCTTCTTGCTTTACACTAGTATATTTAAAACTCTGGTACCTTTAAAATATTTTTATTAATTTAAGACAATATAATGTAGGTGAATTGTAAATTAAGGGACAAAACCAGATTTCTTTACAGTTCTTCTGTTGCAGCACTGCATCTATCTTGTAGTCAGAGGCCTGTTCCAAAAAATTGACATTGATGTTATGAACAGTATTCATTGTTAAGCATTATTACAAGACAGTTTATTAATATTATCTGAGAAAAAATACCTCCTACTGCAAGAAAAAGTCATTGCTTTTGTAGAACATTCTTCAAGCAAGGACTGTGTGAATGCGCATGCCTTGAAGTCCCCATCTAGCAAAACTCCTAGCTGTAGGCTGAACTCTGAGCACAGCACTAATCCCACTGAACTCTGTGAACTACTCCCGTGGTGAAGTGCTGTAGTAGACAGAGGTCTAACCCCAGGAAAGAGGGGTTCCCACATTCCCATTAAATACGTGGAAGCAGTATGTTTATGTGTGGTTCAGCTCTGAAAGCAGCTGGTGAGCTGCGCAGGTACAGCCCTACCGCAGTCACCGACAAATCTCCTGTTGTCGTCAGTGATGCTAGGATTTCTTGTGTTTTCTGGGCACCGTGGAGCATAGGTGTTGAAGTGAGAAGCTGAAGAGCAGTGTCTGCTACTGTCCTTCAGCGGCACTACCAACAAAACACAGATCTCAGCTTTTGGAGGACGTGGGGTTGGGTAAATGCTCCAGACCTGGACCTCCTCGACACCTCTCTGGTGGTTATAATGACTCGCTGGAGGCAGGCAACGGCTCAGGTGTTGCTGAAAATCTGGCTTGGCTTAGTCTTCAGTCCAATTGCCCAAGAAAGGAAGGGCTCAGCCACCTTTTGTAAACTGAGACTGACGCTTAGAAAAACATAAAGACTCATCTTTTAGAGCTTGTAAGCTGTGCACACAAAAGTTGCAAATGCTGGCTGCACAGCAAGCCTACTACTGAAAAATCTTTCTAAGGCGTAGCATCCCTTACTGACATTTCATTGTCTGCAGGGTGGGTACTTCAGGAACTAACTCTTTATTTTCCTCTTGAAAAGCAGCGTAACAGCACAGAAGAGGGCATGCAACACAGCAACCTGTGTGACCCATCGTCTGGCAGACTTTCTGAGCAGGTCAGGAGCAGTGGGCAAGAACAACTTTGTACCAACCAACGTGGGATCCAAGGCCTTCGGCAGGCGAAGAAGAAGCATTCAAATGTAAAACGCTTGAATGATAATGTGAATATGGTAAATACATTGCAATAAACTGAATCTGCAATGCAGGCAGCCTGTGGCATTATCAGAATTTTAGTTTTGCTGGATGAGTAACACACCTACAGTGGTAATCTCTGAGAAAGCAGAGCAAGTAACAGTATAAAAAAAGATGTTACAAATATACCAATAGCACATTTGGACTGTGAAGAAGAGCTTTTCTAGATGTTCTGCTTAGTTAATGCACTGCGATGCTAGTCATCTAAATGCAACAGTTTGGTTGGAACTCTTTGCTTATGTTACCATAATGCTTCATTATCAACATATCGGTAACTCTGGGTTCATTTCTTTCAGATTGCCATGAAACTGAAAGTTCAACTTCAATTTCTAACGAAAGCAACTCTTCTCCATAAATCAAGACAGCCAAAAAGAAGATTAATTTTGCATCCTAATATTGAAAATGTCTTATTTAATACAAATGAAAACACTTCTGTTATGTATAGTACAAGAGAATCTAGTTATTAAAGTTAAATTATTGTATATTCTTTTTATATGCAACTCTATTTCAAATAAAATGTGACAGCATCTATTATTTATTTATCTTCCAGCTTATATGTGATCCATGCTACTTAATCCTGGCACTACTGCCAAAACCTGGGGATTATACTAAACAGCTGCCTGGCAAGGCATATGTGTATTATACGGTGTGCTGTGCCTTGATGTAAAACACTTAACTAACCTGATTGTACAGTATGTTTAAAAAAAAAAACCCAAACACTTCAATATTGTATCATTTGTGAATTTACGCAAAATTAAAAAAAAGGTATTTTAGATACACTTGGATTGAGAAACTGATTTTTCATTTGAACACACTTAAGGAAACATTTGGCACTAACCCAACATCATTGCAGATCAGATGGCCCATTGATCTGCTACAGCTTTATTAACGATAAATACTAGGATTTGAGTCAAAAGTTCAGAACAGAAAGAATAGCTGCCTTTATATATAGTCATAAAGCAGTAGCTCAAAAAGGCAGCACTTAGTAAGACTTCTGCTAGAAAAGTAAAAAGAAGCCGCAGTTAGATTTAATAAAGCCATAGACACAAACTTCATCATCTGTGGGTTAAGACTAAATGTTTTTATACAGGATGTAGTTCAGATGAAACGGCCTAACATGCTTTGTAGATTTTTGTCTAAGGTCGAAAAAGTGAATTAGAAAGGGAGAGAAAAAGGAGCTACGGAAATGTACATTTCTTTTAAGCAATCCTGAAACAAAGTCTATTTAGGGATCAGGGATAAATAATTAGAGTGAGTGGAGAAGAGGGTAGCTGGAAGAAATCCATGGACTTCTAAGTGATGCTGCCAACTTCCTTCTCAAAGCTGCTGCTGTTTCAGTTTAGTAGCTGAGTCAGATATTTGTTTAGATTTGTTTTGTGCTCCACAGCTGGACTCTAAGATCTGCTTCAGCAGTTCAGATGAAGATCACCTCGTCAAGCAAAGTAGAGGTTAAGGCTCTCATGATATCTCTGTCTGTCTCTGCTGCAGGTGTAATAACAAAAAGAGAAGCATGGTCAACCAGATGTAGACATAGCCAGTAAGGCTGTCCAGGGACGACGCTTCTATACCATGCTTATTCGTGGCTATGGTTTTACTCCTTGGGGAACATTTCAGCCCTGGTAAGTCAGCGTATAAAGCAGACCTTGTAGAAGATGTAAACCATTTAGAGGGAAAAGTTCCAGTGCCTAAAAGGGCAAAGGAGGGATATTCAGACTTGGCTTGCAAATCTGGTGCCCAGAGATAGTCTAGTGCTTTTTTTCCATTTTCCTCTGAAGTATCGGAGATTGGCCACAACTGGGTGTACTATGCCTGTATGGTGAGCCACTGTCCAGGTTTCGTATGAGGATCTGGTTGGGTTAGACCCAGCTGCCCATTTTGGAGCCTGGAAGCATTCTTCACCAGGTTTCAGGTATTCTTCCCCATTTTCCTTTCCACAAAGTGGGGGTTATATGCCGAGATCACCTGGCTACCTCAATAACACCTTTCCTTGTCGCTGCAGAGCCTCTGGGCACAGGGGACAGGTTGCCTCTTTTTTTCCTTACTACAGCACCCAACAGCTTAATCTTCTCCAAGATAAAATGCCTAAGCACAGTTATTGGGATGAATACATGTAATTTAATGATTCGTATTTGACAAGAAGCCAGGAAACATTCATGGGCCCCTTCTGGCTTTGAAGTCTGAATGCTCAGACAGTTTGTTTTTTCCATTTACAGCCATTCTCTGTTGAGAGACATGCGAGGCTGCTTCCCGTAATTGTATGACAGCTGTAGTGTCCATCCCCTCTAAAAACTATTAGTTCTTCTTTTCAGTTTGACAAAGTTATGCATTTTTTCTGTCTGCCTAAGGGATTTCCTCAGACTAATATTCTACACCAAATCACACACCTAACATGTAAACCAGATTCTAGTAACCTTGATGCTGGTTTTTACATTATCCTGGTTGGAGGAAAGTTGAGTGAAACTTTTGATACGTGGTTTTTGTTTTGCTTGTTTTTTTGGTTTTTTTTCCCTTAGGAAGAAATAGTTACTTTCATATCTCAAGACGTATTCCTGTTGTATCTTCTGTCTCTTTTCTCATTAAGATCTCTATCTGCACAGCAATGCAATACACTCACCAAATAAATATGCCTGTAAAGGACAGAGGGCCATAGGTCTATGAAAGCAAGGGTGAATAGGCAAAAAGGTGAGGACCCTTACATCCTTTTCCGTAATGTGAAGAGATAGAAACCCTTCATGACAAAACACAGTTGCTCAGAGCTTTAGGAGAAGCAGATTATTATTGAAACAAGACAAAACTAGAGGTATAAACACTAATATTTTAATTTTTTTTAATTTTAAGGCAGTGAACATGGTAGAAGGAATAGCAGAGCCACTAGAAGCTCGTCAACTGCTTTGGCTGACTTTGTGAACAAGTGGAAAAAATTGCTTCCATTTTTCAAAAGTGCTGTTCTTGATAGTATTACCCAAACTTGTCAGGTCTTAAATAAACCCCAAAGTTCTACCCCAGGAGAAAATCTATTTTGGAATTAGCATTTAATAAGGGAAAGTATGGTTTCTAATGTACTTACCTTCCCATTTTAATTACATTGCCATTCTAAGCATGCTGAAAGCTGGCAGAAAATACAATGTTGGTGCAGTATGTGCGAGTGATATCAAACCCAAGTTACTTAGTATTCAGTCAGCCAAGACAATACAGATCAGTCATGCACGAGTGTTTGTGTTCTTGTTTACAATGGCAATATCACGATGCCTATAGTTTGGTTTTGATGTTTCCAGATGCTTGCCAGTGTGTGTTTTCTTTAACAAATAGGTTGTTTTTTGAAGCTGTGTGCAAACGAAAGCTTTGGGGGTGTACTCTGCAAGTCAAGGCAAAGAGGGAAGAAATTTCTGAGAAAGAAATATCCGAGGATAACTTATGACTGTTTCCATGCCATTATAGATTTTGAGGTCTGGTTTATTTTCTAGTGGCCTGGTTTTCCAGTACAAATATGGGCACGAGCACCATGTGGGCCCAGGGAAGGTTATGAATTTTGCCCGGTCCTCTGCTCTGAGCTGATGGCAAGTAAAAAAGCACCATCTTGTGGCCAGTGAATAAGCACAGCGAGGGCATAGGGGGGTCCCTCTTGGTGTGTCACCTGCTCCTGCTTGTGTCTCAGCTTCCAGCTGGACATGGGGTGGGTGAGCAGGGACACCCACTTGGGCTGGTGCCATGAGGCAAACTCACCTGCTCGCCTCCTGGAGTGGGCTGCAGGGATGGGGACTTGCAGGAGGGTGGTAGGGGCTCCTCGAGGTGTCACTGGCCCCCAGGGCCACCATGCAGGGCTGTGGCACCCCACGGGCTATCAGGCAGGTGTGTACCAGCTGCCGTGGGGACCAGGTGATGGATAACGGAGGAGCTAATACCAACACGTGTCCTCATGGCCCTTTGCAGCTGCCAAAAGAGAGATGCGGGAGCTGTTTGGCTGTGTGCTTTTTGCCACGGGGCAGGTGGACTCCTGCTCCTAGATCCGACTGAGTTTTTGGTTCAGGATCATGCACCAGGACATCGCTGCATGTATTGATAGAGCATCATTTTGAAATAACCCAAGTGGACTTTCACTGTGGCTCTTTCCAGATATTTAGATCCCTTTTTTCTCCTTCTGTTAGTGGAATTTAATTCATCTTCCTGAAAGCTTCCATCATCTGCAGCGTGAGAAAGGAGCAGAGCTAATGCTATTGCTTCTGACACCAAACACTGCCAAAAGCAACTTATAGCAGGCAGTTGTAAATTTTGGTATTGGTTATCTAATCCAGCATTGTCATGTCTAATTAGCAGATTGAACATCTCTACAAGGTGAAGAGTTTAAAACATGCTGGAGAATTTCCATCTGTGCATTTTTCTAGACTGAACTATTTCAGAACAGAATACCCGTTAGAGACGAACTGGGCATTTCAAGCCTGATTTCACCCGTGTGAGCACTGGCAACTTCCTTCCAAGCTGGTCGTGCTCACTGCTTCCGACAATCAGGTGAAGCCTGCCCTGGCTGCTGGAAGGGGTCCACATGGTGCATACATCTGCTGCCTCTTTACTATTCTAAAAGGCACCGCATCCTTCCCCTGTTCTGCACAGTATTGTCCTCCACTTTGGATGCTCCTTATGCCTTTTAAAGTTGTTCTCTTCTGCAGAAAATGTCCAAGGAGTATTAGTACCTTCTTCTTTTTTTTCCAGGGAGTAAATAATTCCCATTTCTTAATTATGCCAAACATTGCCATACCTTCTCTAGGAGATTTCTGATCCATCCTTGGAGTAATAAGAATCATCGCAACATTTTCTCTTTTCTTTCTCTTCTTGGCTTTATCACAATTCTTGTTTGCACCAATTACTCTTTTGGCTGGGGCTGAGGTGTGATCCCAGCTAACTGGCTAGTGTCACCTTCACAAAAGCAAATGTTGCCTTTAAAAGTCTGAATGTGTACCTCTGGGCAGGCTTTTTTTCCCACCTAATGTGTGAGAAAATACTCATAGGTCCCACTTGGTACTTCATGACTCTCATATTTGCTGTCCACAAAAGATTATTACACTCTTGCTGGTTTGGCTTTTCTATTTACTTCTGGTGTTGTGTCACATTTCTTCTTCTTTTCAATGGCTTTTCCTAATAGCATCTTGTCACATTGGCACACGAGGCAATTTGACATTGTATTCATCTATTAAGTGTCCAAGAAGTACAGTGTATATCGTATATGCAAGAAATCAATTTGATTTTCCAGTTGCTCTTTGAGAGTCTGCAAGCCAGTCTTCTCTGAGGAGACTACATGGCAAGGAGTGCGGTCTTCTGCGGGTGACGGTCATATAGGGTAGACGTAGGTGTAATGGTCCTGAGTAACCCCTACCAAGGTTGTCTTGAGTAACTGTTCCCAAGATTGCCAGCAAACATAAGCGCTTGAAACGCCAGGAGCTACACTTTATAAAGGAAATTGCCTCGGGATGAAGCAAAGGAGAGGAAGCAATGAAGGCTTTAAACAATTTGTGTGATTACGAAGTGCTGGATGCAGTACGGAGTGGTGTTTGTCAGCTGCCTGCCAGACACCCCAGGCATTTCCCTGAGAGGCCACAGTTCCCATTAGAGCACAGGAAGGTGGAGGGTACGGTCAGATTCGTGGTTTTGGTGCGTTGCTGTGTTTTTCTTAACATGGTGTTTTGTCTCCTCCAGCGCTAGCCAAGCGTGATCTGCTCTCTCTCAGCCGGCTCAGAAAGGCTGGACGTCCCCGGTGCTAGGGGCTGGCACGTTGGTTTAGGGCAGGTTGCTCTAGGGCTGGCAGGTGCCACGAGGGCAGGCTGTACCCCAGCCCCCCCACGGCCCAGGGAGGGCCATCAGTGCCTGCTGCTCCTCCGGGCTGGAGGCCCAGCCTTGTCCCATGGCCGAGGTCTTTCCTCTCGGCCGCCGGGAGAGAGGGCTGTAAAGGCCGCTCCGTGCTGCAGGGCCTGGCGTCTCCTGAGGCGCCAGCGCTGTCATGGCGGGAGGAGGAGCGGAGCTCCGTGCTGCTTAGCTGTCTCTCACCAGCCCGCGTCCCCCCGCGGCAGCCGTGGCCCAGGGTGCTGGGCACGCTGGAGGGTGTCTCCTCCTCCTCCTCCTCCTCCTCCTCTCCCAGGGCTGACGGAAACAGCCCATGGACCCCGACTGTCCCCATCCTGGCAGGTCCCACTGACTGTATTTGTTGCACCACCAGCTGTCTTCCTGCATAGCTTTGCCATGGTCATGAGGAACACGTCTCTTTTGCTGCTTAGAAAACTAGATATTTTGCCTACTTTCTGTTTGCTCCCTCTCAGGCCATTTCTGCTCCATGAAAGAACTTCATCCTGTGGCTGTTTGGAGTCTTTATAGCTTCTTTGTAGCTTTGAAAACACTTTGACAGTCCAAATTAATTATGTTAGCCACGTTATTTTGCCCGTTATTCTACTGATATGCTTGAAAGACTGTTACAGGTCTCCACTGGCTCTTGTGGAGGGAGCCAATTATTCTAATTAGCGTATGTTCCTAAAATAGTTTCATAGATAGTTTATAATTCTATTTTTAGCTCATGATATAACCATGTTTTTATATTGAACAACATCACAGTTATTATTGCTAGTGGCTAGGAACGGCCTGTTACCACAAATGAATCCCAAGCAAGTGTATTGTGGGGAAGGATGACAGTACCAGCGTGGTGACTTTCATGTGGACCGGCACATTTTATCTATGGAAGAGTCTCGGTAGCTTAAAGGTGCTTTTTAGCATGTCAGTCCTCCTACAGAGGCTTAAGAAGACAATGCTGCTGGTGACATTTTTGAGTGTGTGTATATTTTCCAAGCAGGTTTTTACTCTTAGTTAGCGCAGTCCTTTCCTCCTAGGCTGGAAAATTCTTCTTTATTATTCTATAGTTAAAGATACTATATAAGTGTTAAATTAGTTATTAAAATGAATATTGATTTGTGTTCTGAATGTAACAGAAGAAGAGAATTAAGTGGAAAAAGGAAATAGGTCTGACCTTCAAATGCTGGAGTTGCAGAGTTTGAATTAAAACTGTCTTAGTTTTCATTTAAAAGACTTAAAGATAAGCAGACCAGAGACCAAGCCATTCGAAATATTTTATGTATATTGACAGTGAAGTCAAAGAATTTTTCATAAACTTTATGCATTGGCTATTTCTAGTTCAAGCATATTCCTAGGAAGGTTACACACTTCAATGTAAAAAGTTTTGTTTGCTTTATGTGAAGCTGCCTTTTGCTTCTCTTTCCTAACTCAGGTTCTCAGAAGAGACAAAATGTATTGTACATTTTTTCCACTAGACAGTGGCAGAGCTATGTGTTCTCTTGCTCCTTGGGTGTCGAAGCACTGGCTTTATAACTGTGTATTTTAAAACCACATGTATTTAGTATTTAACTAACTGAAACATCTTTGTCACTGAAGCTCTTGATATTTCAGTCAGCCCAGTGACTTTTCAGAAAGATGATGGAATACCACCTTATAATATCAGCATCTATAGCTGCAGCACTGGTAACTAAAAGCCTTGGCACTGTGTCCCGTCTCTTGGTAGCACAGGTTGCCAGTGTCCCACTCACAGAAAGAAGAACAGCCCAGATGATAGCCTCAGGATCCCCGAGACCTTTCTCTCACTGTAATCACCAGTATTTCCCCTCACCAAAAGTTTTGTTCTTATCTGGCTATTCCTTGCAACATTTGCAGAAGCTATGCTTTATAGGCTGCCACTGGTGCCACTCTAATGATATGGCAGGTGGGATTTGAGGTAAAGCCCCCACTTTTACAAATGTTAGTAATTTGGCAGGTGAAAAGCACTCCTAGTTCAGGAGCTCTTGGTGGTATGTCAAGATAAAAGTTAGCCTGAGTTGTCTCTCACAGCCAGCCAGCTTTAGCTGTCATGGCCCATCAGCCCTCCTAAACTGTGCAAGAAACCCCCTTTCTCCTGCAGGCTGCAGGATCTCTAGCTCTGGACACCAGGCTTATCTTTTTTTTATGGGCACATTTCCCCCCTGCCAGGTTTTACTCTCTAATCAGAAATTCAACCTGATGGGGCTTCACAAAGTATAGCTGCCAGCATACTGACTAGAAAATAAAGGTGCTTTTTGCTGTGTAACATTTAATGACCTTATTTAACTTTGTAATTAAGTCAGACTAAGAAGTAATATCCCATATGTCTCACAACTCACTTTTTTTCCTCAAGATCAGTATATCCAATTCCTGGAATTCAGGTGGCATTTCTCAGGTGAGCTGAAGATGCTTTACATCACTCATGGAGGACCCTGAATCGATATAAATATAAGGTGTACCTATAGGGCCTATTTATATTGCCACAGAAGTATGAAGTGCCTTTAATGTAAATGAGAATCGAGACTAACATTTTCATGTCTTCGTTTCAGTCTCAGGTAAAAATTATATCTGGGAAGAAGAGAGGGGAAGGCATTTCACTTTCCGTCTTAGCAAGTTTTTAGTGACTGCTTAGAAATTAAAACTACGTAAATGTGCTCAAGAGAGTGATTGGTAAATACATCTTCTAAAAGCTAGAGGGCATAGGAGACACAGAAAGTCTCCGGTATAACTCGGTTATCAGGCGGTCTGAGTGAGTCATTTAGAGTAACTTTCTATTGCTTTCGCATGAAATGGCACTTGCTGCTCAAGTTCCAACTGCTTTTCTTCTCTTTCTGAAAAGAAGTGACTGAAAAGCACAAACATCTTCCGGGATTTTTATCATTTTCGCAGATAGTCTAAAGGAAAATCTATTATTTGTAGAGCTATTGATCTAAATGAAGATGTTAATATATGCTTCCCATTTTTAATCCAGAATAGTTTAGTATTAAGTTTCTGTTCTGCAAGAGCTGCTATTATTAACTATTAAAATAGAGAGCTACTAATAATTCTTTTAATGGAAAAAGTGAAGGGTGTGTTCATGGGCATAAGAGCATTGCTATCAAGTGGAATAACTGTAGATTTCAGAGTTTCACTTGTCTAGCCAGTCTGGTCAAAATATTTTGTAACTTTTCTTTGCCCCTACACAATATTTCTGTGATAGTGAAACCCTGCTGTGTTTTATGTTACGGTCCATGTGTTTACTAGTATAATACCTGTGTGAGAGGGATACTGGCAGACTTGGCGGTATAGACCAAGCCTTATTTTGTTTGCATTTTGAGAATAGAGTTCACAGGGCTTACCCTAAATGTGTGAGAGGAACAGAGCATCCTGAGCTGCTCTTTGGAAGACCTCCCCAAATTCCAGTGTGTTTTGTTTTCATTTCAAAGTAATCCGATGAGAGAACTGAACTTTGCCACAATCTGTAAAGGAGACAAGATGTACGTATCCATTTGTTTATGCTGAGTTTCTCAGGTCAGTTGACTTTCTCTCTCAAACAGAAAATCAAAGGTACCGTGAGTCTGTAGGGCTCCAGCATCAAAGAAAAGATTCCCTCCAGCCTTTGGGAACTGCTACATTTTCTACAGGTTTTATGCCTGAAGCCAGATGGGTGCTGAACCATGGGATGATATTCCAGTAAACAAAACAGGACTGGTGGAGTAATGAAATGCCTCTGAATTATTCATTGGGTCCTGAAAGAGGCAGAGAGAGTTACTATAAACCCCCCTGAGGAGGAGAGCAGCGTACGGCACAGCCCTGCCCGTGCGGTACACCTGGCCTCTTTTCCCAGGTAGGCATCTGCAGAAATGAATACCTTGTATAAATGAATTGGAACAACCGTGTTTGGCAGCTGTCCATTACTCATCTAGAAATAGTCCCTCTAATTCCAAAAAAATGGTTAAGTGCATGCTCCAGTGCCATGGACATAAAATTAAAAATACGTTCAAGTGCTTTGCTGAAAAGCAATGGACTTCTACACATCTTTAAAGAGAAGCACATCTTCAGGCTTGCTGGCTCAAATCTGATGATGCCGCCTAATAAATGTGACAGATAAATGCAGGAACACAGAATACATCAAC
The DNA here is from genome assembly GCF_000737465.1 of Haliaeetus leucocephalus. NCBI lineage: Eukaryota > Metazoa > Chordata > Aves > Accipitriformes > Accipitridae > Haliaeetus > Haliaeetus leucocephalus. Next base: position 11,961,142 of record NW_010972609.1, read on the forward strand.
ACAGAGCTGGTTCCAAAACCCGGTGTGTATCAATAACGTAATTTTAGCCCATGAAGCATTTTCCCAACTGGCATTTGGAAGTTGAGGAACTGTACAGCCTCATCAAAAAGGTAGGTATCTCGAGGTACGGTTGTCCTACTGCTGTCACGGTTTATTAATGGTCAGTGATGTGTTAGTGTGCTGAGTGGAGAAGTTAAAGGAGGATGTCCAGCACAGGCAGAGAAGCTGGGGTGGAGAAAGTTATAATCGTGAGGCCCACTGTGTCTATAAAACTGAAGTTGCCTTTCAAATAAAAAAATATGTGGAGGTTTATTTTTGAATGGTGCTGGGAGGGAGTTTCTGCTGAAGCCTACTGATAGTGGTGGTGAGTGAATCAGTGTTTCAATCTACAGCCCTGGAGGAAAGATTACGGGGCAGGGGAAGAAACCCCTGTATAGAATTAACTGGAAATCAAACTCTCCCATCTTCCTGAAAGAAAATTTCTTCTTTGAAACCCCATTACAAACTTCGGTGGAAGCAATAAAACATTCAAAATTACTGCATAATATTCTGATTGCTGGTATCCCCTCATAGCAGAGAAGCACTGGTAGGGACAATCATGCTGTCATTTCAGATTTGTGCTGGGCTTGAATGTGGTAGTGATGAGCGCTATAAGAAAATCCAAGAGCAAAATAGTGGGTGATACCACAGGGTTTGAGAAACACGCGGTGCCATGAGAGCTGAGAAGTTATAAACTACTGTTCATTGAGTGCCATGTGTACTGTGTACTCAATGAGGCAGAACCCTGTAGACAGAATATAAGTATATAAGACAGAGCAGCATTTTGAATTGTGTAATAATGAGTCAAGGAAAAGCTGGAGTACTCTCAAGCTTCCCTGCATGTGACTTTTTATCTTAAATAATACCTTTTTAGCACTGTATTAATATAAAATTTAAGTATATAGTAATATGCAGATTAATTTCACTCAGCTGATATCCCATTTTAGATGTCTGGCTTCCTTCTTATGGTGGTTACTTCTAAGAGCAGTTGTACTACTCAAAATTCCCCAAGAACAAGGTATAGATATTGCTTCACCATCAAATGTCACAGAATATTTGATTTTTTAATCCTCCAATGTTTTTAAAAAATATCACTTACATTTTATTACAATGTTTTTCCTCTTCATTAAAACTTATTAGGATGCCTTGCAATCCTAGAGTAAAGTTTAGCAAAATAATCTGATACTTTGTTGTAAGAAGCCAAAGGGTTATTTGCTTTGCTACTGGATATCTAAGCATATGGCTACCAGAGTATGTGACTCTTTGCTTAAAGGCATTTTTCTTCCAGATATTAATTTGCAGAAGACTGGTACATGGTTAGTCCTAAAAATGCAGGTTTTGACTGAATACATTATTAACTTCATGTGGTAGAAGACTGCTGTCTTTGCGTTTTCTATAGGAGAGGCGCAAACCACCTTTGCTAGCTCTGTTTGGTGAGACCATGTTGCTAGGCAGAGACATGGAAAAGTTCTAGTGTTGTTTCTTTTAAATTATAGATATTTATATCTTGCCACTGTCACAGGCCTCCTCCCTCCTGCCTGATGACTGGAGCTATCTGCAGTCCTGGGGTTTGGTACTTTATTCTCCAAGCTTCACTTCTAAAAGATCATAATTTATAGGGAGCTTCACTGGGAAACCATTTATTCTAAAATGTTATGTACTTGTGACTTCTCCTGCATGACAGGCTTGTAATTTTTGACTTGATTTTTTTGTGATATCTTTGTCTATAGAGCTGAAATAGGATGATGGTTAGTTACTACTTCTCTGAACTTTTGACACTTGCTGGCTGTTTTCTGTGTGTTATTCCCTATCCAGTCCAGATGTTTCTGCACATGAGCCACCCAGCCATTCAGCTTGTTTTTTTGGATGGCAAGGCCTTAATTTTGTCTTCTGATGGAAGACATCTGAATGTGGGTACTACCCGGTTTTTGTGGAAGGACTCCAGTGGCTCTGGCATTTTTGCATGATTGGATGTGGTTACTGAGAGCCATCCATGTTCAACTGCTGCATTAAAACTGACCTTGGTAGAGGTTATGTAGCATTTTTCCAGGCTGCTTTGGGTGCACTGTTAGGTGTTCCCAAGGGACTGTAACTTAAACTCGTGGAAATCCCACACGAATGGCCCTTGAGATTACTGACACTCCTCTCAGCCTGACTGATGCTGCCTGCAGCCTGCGCTCCCAAGGGGCTTTGATGTTTTAAGCCCAAATTTGGATCCATTCCTCCCTTGAGACATATGTTGAGAGGGTTATACTCTGCTTAAGTCGGACTGGTAACATTTCCAAAAAAGAAGATGTTAAAAACTGGTTGCTCACTCCTCAGGCCAGGTTTCCAAACAAGCTCTGCACCCAGCAGGTCTTACTAGGATGAGGGAGCCAGGCTGAGTGCTGCGACCGTAAGCAAGACAAAATGGGAAGATTTTTCAGCAACGCTGACTTTGGGCTATCCCGGCAAAACCCTTGTTAAACTCCTTGTTTTGGGCCACAGCGCTTGTACGGGTGGGAAGAGCACGCAGAGACCTGGCCTTCTCCTCAGGGCTGTTGGAGTAGGTCAGGCTGTCTGAGAAATGAAAAGCTGCATTTCCTCTAACAGCGGTGGCTTTCTCCAGTGCTTGTACAACACATTTTACATTATTAAATTGCTGGAAAAAATACATGAAAAAGGCAGAGAAGGCGTCGGAAAAGGAGAAAGGAAGCACATGTTTTCTAGTCAGAAGATTGAGAGCAAACTAAAGTGGCAATCGTGCAAGGACTTTGGTGTGTGCCTTACTGCAGGCACTGCCAATAGTCCCATTACTGGGGGCAAGACTAAGCAGGGATTGAGAATGCACATAAGTGACAATATATAAAAAGTAAAATAGGAAGAGATCAACTGGAAAGGGCTAAAATGCAAACCTTAAATTCAAAGAGGAAAGATATTCTGCTTCTTCCCCCTTCCAAGTTTTTGGGAGGCCAGTTCTGACTATAAGCTGTATGGAGCAAGGAATGCGTCCTAGTCTTAAGAGAATTTGGGATGTTATTTAATTTGCATTGGATGAAATGAGAAAGAGAAAAAAGGAAATCCAGGCTCAGCAGAAAGGCTGGTTTTTGTTGTGTGAATGCAGCTGCAGGACACAACCACATCCGGTAGCCAGGAAGAAAAAAAAGCGTGTTGGTGGTACCATTAGGAGTGCTAAGGAGTGCTGGTATCGGTGCCAGTGCATACTGACCAGTCTGAGCGCTTACAATGAGAACAATTAATATTAGATTCCTGAGAAGGTGGTGGAATTTGCCAAGCATCCAAAAAACAACCAGACCATTTTCAGGTCCTGATTATTTCCTAATGAACTGCTTGACCCCAAGGGCCTATAGCAGCCATGAAAGTCTGCCTTTGCAAAGGCTCTTAGAATAGTTCCATTCAAATACAGACATAATTACACCTCTCCTCACAATATTACATTTCAAATATCCTCCCAGTAATCAGAATCACTGCAGTATGTGAGGAGTGAAGAGCTCCTTTATCCTTACAGCAGAAAGCATCTGAACTGTTAGAGCTAAAGAAGGTTTATAATGGGAAAGGCTAATAGAAAAGGCTTTGAGGCATCATCACAGTCACAAAAAAGGCATGAGCAAATCTGCGTCTGAGAGCTAGTGACAATGCTGTCCCTTTACTAGAAAATACTCCGATGGAGAGTGAGTGAGAGAGAACGAGGATCCCCTGCATCCCCCGCAGAAAATCACAGCTACAGAAAAGTTGTTGTATGTTTCAGTTTGTTCCCATAGTTTTAATCTTCTAACTTGCTCTAATTATTCCTATTCAAGGCTGATTTATGTTTGGCAACTTTACATTAAAAAAAAGTTCCCACTAACAGAACAATGCTCATGCTTGCAGGCAGGACGAGGGGAATACCACATGTTCAAATGAAATGTGAACCAGTCATTTGGCCAAATTTTCCATGAAAATATATCTCTGCTACTGGCTATGCCCGGTGATTTTTCCTTATTTGCAGTGGGCCCTCGGTTTTCTGTCTCCCCTTGAAGAGCAGAAAAGTTGACCTCATAAAGGATTTCTTCCAGTTTGTTTCCCAGGGTTTTTTTTGGTACTAATACATAGTTTATTTAACAACTGCATGTTTTTCACATGAGCAGTACGTAACATGGTAGTAAGCCTGTAACTAGCTGTACTGTGTTATGCCACAACATTCAGAGCTCTGCTTTCCAGAATGGAGTATGAGTTTTTGTCAGTCATACTCGGTATCCTCACATTGGGCTGGTCACTTCACAGGTAGGAGTAGGACACGTCTGACACCTATGTAACTAGGAAAGTCTGTAATATCCCAGCATCTCAGAGACACTAAGGTCCTACAAGTTTTATCAAAATCAGCATCCAGGTAGTTTCCTACTAAAGGAAAGGTGAGGAATTAGCTGGTCTCTTTTACAGAAACTGCCAGTCACTGTGGTCCGGACACGAGCTCGAGGGGTCTGTCAGAAGGAGGCAGGGGAGCCATAACGGGTGTAATATGGGACATGGTAAGGAACTGAGATTAGGAAGTCTAATAAACAACATGGAAATCTATGGTACAACAACCTTTGCTAGTTCTGCTGCTTGTACAGAGATACGGACTTTGCAGATTCTCTTCGATGGGTATGGGTGTGCATTCACAGCACAGAGGTGGGTCATCTGGGGAGGTGACCATTTTTTCAAATAGAAAGCAACTGGTAGTGGTGATTTGATCATGTGACAGAAAGTGAGAGCACAGAAAAAACACGTAATTGAGCTAGAAGAGGAGCCTGAAGTTATAGCCAGCTGGCTCCAAAGGCATTGCTTTGCATTGCAGAAGGTGACTGATGTGCCTGTTGTGACCTACACGCAAAGAAAGATACACAAGCAGCGAGTAAATCATATGTAAAATGGAGGAAGAATTACTAATGAGTGAGCGATACACTCATGAGTGTTACTGCAAGAAGCTTTACTGAAACAGCCTGCAAAGTTTGAGGACTGTAATCATGCATAGAAACAAACTGAGCTGGTTTGACTGAAAGCCTGTAATTTACTAGATTAACAGTTTGCAGAGATATGGTTTAGTACTAAGTGAGGGTTGCTAACTGAAAAAAGAAAAATATTGTTCAATAAATATCGATTTGTCTAATTATATGCAGGATTTATTTAAAGCAGAGACTAGATTGCTTTAAAAAAATGTAGTGGGTGTGTCTGTCTGAGTGCATTTACTGTTGGAAGCATGGATTCCCACATGCAGTATCATTTGGTTGTTTTTAAAACGTGTAAGAGGGAATGTGTTTCTTCATACTAAATCGTCTTATCTTTGACAAAGTACAGGTGATCCCAGGTTATGTCTATGGCGCTATCAAAGTAGCATTTGATATAATGAGGGAAATTTTATATGCCCCATGGTCATTAGTATTTCTGAGGAGAATAACAAGAATGGGCCAAATGACGAGGACTTTGTCTGACGGTTACTGTGTGGAAAGGGCTCTGGATCTGCATGGCAAAGTGGGTGAGCTGGAGCCGTAGCTCTGTGGAAGCCATCCAAGGGTCTTTTCCTGGTCCCACTTGGTCTCCACGAGTCGTGGGGACTGTGGGAATTTAGGTTCTTATGAACCCCCTAATGAAGAGTGGCAGATGACAAACTCCTGCTGGAATTTTTTTCCCAGTTTTCATTAACATCTATATAGATATTATTTTAATTAAAATAATCTTGACAGCGCCTATGAAAAAGCTGTGGGGGTTGCAACAGCAATTAAATGTGTTGTCAAAAATGATAAGCAGCCTGGTATCACAGGAAGGAAATTAACACTCTGACCAATAATGGAAGAGTAATCTTAATCCAGAGCTTTTTGCCTCTCAGGAACTCCTTAAAATGGATGAATTTTGGAGACCAGGCAATTTTAGAACAAGACAGTTAAGCAATAGGTGCCATAAAGTATCTCCATTTTAAAAGTCAGTGTTGTACTGGTGTAATAGTGGCCCATAGCCAGCCAGCAAGAAATGTGATGTTAATTAGACATGAATAATTGTGTATGTGCAAAGCCTTGACTATTTTCCTAGATTTTGGATATCAGAAAGACTGGGAGTTGTATTCAATACTACGTCCCGGCAGTGCAGTTTAACAACGATCTGCGTCAGTGCTGGTTGTCTGTTTTGGGTTGTCCACTGCAGAGAGAAGGCATGGAAATGCTGGCAGGCTGTTCACCGTTGTGAGGAAGATACGGTTTGAGAGCCTTGGTTTCTAGACTAAGTCACCCTGAGTCTTTTATTACTTGGGAGCTGCACTGAGCACATAAATGCACAGGTCTTCTGGTAAATGACAAACTCCCTAACTCATAGTATTTTGTTCATCCTAAAGGCACCGTTCATCCTTTAGGCGAACTGGCACCTCATTTGGGCAGGCGCAAGAAAAATCAAACCCTCTCTGCTGGCTCAGCTTGGAAGGTGCAGTCATCTCCCCAGTCACACCAGGCTCCAGAGGTGCTGCGAGAGGGAGCTGTGGTGGGTGCAAGGACCAGGCTGCTCTGCCCAGCACGCTCACAGAGGGACTGGTGAGAAAGGCCACCCGGGAAGGAGCAAGCTGTAAAAACAGCCACAGTTTTACTATGGGAGAGGGTGCCAGGGGATTGAACTAAAGGGAGGACTCAAATGGCTCCCTGGGAGAAGAGAAATGGGAATAGTCCATCAGTAGGTACCAGGCAGACCAGATATGGGCAAGCTTGTAGGACCTGGGAGTGGATGAAGCTGTCATTATTCAGAAATTCTGAATAAAAAATGATGCTGAAGAAAGTTTATGGTTTCCTGGGTACCCCCATGGCACTACCTGAGGTAAAATGCTTCTCTACCTGTCACAAGGGCAAGGGGCGAAGAATTACCAGGGGTCCTTGTAACTAAGGGTCAAATGGAGAAATTCAACTCCTATGTTAGGAAGAAAGGGGCCAACAAGTTTTATAAAGAGAATCCTGCCTTATCCTGATCTGGCCTCCCCAAATGTAATCTAAGCAGAGCTGCACCTCGGCAGTTAGGGCTTCCTTCGGCCCCCACCCCTGCGCCCCAGCTCGTGCTCCTCTCCTTCACCTTGTCTTGGCCCCCTCTCAGAAAACATGAGAATTAAAGGATGGGATGGTAGCATCTCATGTTCCTAGTTAGGGAAGCCTGCACAGTAAAGTGCGTGAGATGTTTCAAAGGGAAGCAAGTTTCTTGTCCTGCCAAAGCTTTAATAGCCTGTTGTCTTTTCTGGTAACGTGTGTGCACCCATCTACCATGTGCACCCATCTACACAGAGGTTTTTTTCTCTCCCTTTTTCATCCCTAAAATTAAAATGAATCTCTTCATTCAGTTGAAGCTACATCTCACAAGAGCTATGATTTGAGAAAGAAGATAATAAGTAGCAAGATGTTAAAGAAAGAGCTTATTTCTTGCTTGTTTGATAATGCCCAGCGGTGTAAAAAGACTGGATCCTGTTATACTAGAGACTAATTCAAAATGTAGTAAGAGATATTTCCTACCCCAAGGACATTCACACTGTAAGGGAACTTGAAACATTAGAGCAAAAAAGCAATGTGTAAGTATGGAGAACCAGGGAACAGGGGGACAGCGAGTGCTTCTTTTCTTCTCTGTTAAAAAAGGTACTGTTTGTTCCTCACAGCCCTCCAACTTACTGTTGCGGTTGACTCATGTCTTCCAGTGCATGTGGATGAAGGCTTTGACCGGAGGGATGATGGCAGCCAGGACCAGCTTACTTCATGGACTGATTCAGGAGAGAGCTTTCTACACTTCGGAATAGCTCGGAAGGCAGCCCAGCAGGCAGCGGTGGCTGGAGAAGCCCTAAGACTGACCGGCAGGGCAGGGCGTTCACTGGGTGAGCAGGACCAGGAGACAGGGACTTAGAGCCACAAAGGGGACTAAAAAGACGTATCAGTGCGTAATGGAAAAGGGCAGCCATGGAGGACATCGAGGGGGGATTGATGGGGCAGAATAACAAGCAAGCGTGAAAGGCGCAATGGGTGAGGAGGTTGGAGCGGAGAGGAGAAGGCAGCAGGGACGAAAGTTCAGCCTCCTCGATGATGGCAGAGTTTTGGGGAATTGAACTAAAAGCTTCCTTTGTGAGGAAAGTCTTGTATCTGGAGAGCTCAGGGGATCAGTAAAGATGTACACTGAGTTTCAGTTTCAGCTTCCAGTCTGAATGTACACAGGAAATGACCATACTTTCTTATTGATATAATAAGAGTAAAAATTAAATGCAACAGAAGCAAAACATATAATTTCCAAGGTATTTTCATACTTTACAAAGTCAGAGGTTTAGAAAGTTTATTTTATAGGTCAGCAATAGGCAAAATGTGAAGCACTTCTAAGGAAACACCTGTGTTGAATAAAAACAGTAACATACCAGACATAACATGGGTGGTAAAACAAATGTTTAGCTTTCCACGTAATATCATTAATTTTTTTAACTAAAATTATTTCATTAAAAAAGATAAGCCTACATTTGTTGAAAATGTGTTGTTGTTCCATTACTCCTGACAACAATGCTGTTTAAAAAAAGAAAGTTTTTAATAACTTTCTTCCAGTAAACCACATCTGGATTTTTAACCTTGTTGAAAGTTTTGACTGTGCTTTTATATCAGACCGTATTGTAATGGAATTGTTATTTATCTCCAGATATATCCAGTTCCTCCTTTGTGGACAGTCTTATGTCTAAGAGGGTCTTTAATTACGTTCCTCTACTAGCTGACCACTACAAAAATTGAAATCCTCACCACAAATCTGTAAAAGTGTTTCCACTTGCACTGGGAGACAAAAATAGAATAATTCCATGTCTTTTTGGACGGATGCCTAGCTGAAACTATGCAGGGTTTGAGTGACAAGAGGATGTAGTCTTTGCTGAGAGCACTTTCTTTAAGATCCTTTTTAGTCTTCAGGAACATTTAAGTAGATGAATGAAGAGAGGATTTATGCTAGTTTCCCTTCATTTCTGTTAACTTTGCCTGCTTTTTTGTAACTTTTGTCTTCTGCAACAAAATCTTTTCAGCTCGTCAGGCTTACTGAATGTATAATCACAAGCTGGTAAGTAGTAACTTCAGGAGTCTTGATTTGAAATGGCACTCTATTCTTTTGTGTACAGCTGTGGTGGAAGAATAAAACCTCTTTGTGCGGCTAAGCAAAAGTAGAATTATTTAAATGCTCAGTATTCGCCAGGGTTGTAACTGTATAGTCTTTCAGTGGTGAATAAATACGGTTAACACATAGCTTAGCCTGCGAATGCAGCGGAGAGACTTTACTTGAGTAAGTTCAGAATTATTTTGCATCCGAGTGAGCTCTCCTCACTGTGCTGCACAGCACGTTATCCGTTTCCTGGGGAGTGTGGATGGGAGCTTACAAAGCACAGCAGGTAATTGGCTGCTTCGGCTGAAAAAGCATATTTGTCAGTATATACAGAAAGAAAATGAGAACAACTGGTAATTATTATTGGGTGATGATATTTGTCCATAGTCTTCTGAGCTGTCTGTGAGGTTAAATCCATACGGACACTCTGTAAGAGCAGTGAGTGTGTTAAATGTGATGTTTAGGCTGTTGAGCAACATTTTCTGTCAATGCATTTTGTACTGGAACTTTCATAGGCTTTGAATGTAAAAAAGGAGGTGAACGTGTATGTGATAACACCGTTTTTCAGAATGCTTTCTTCTGCTATTCAAGACTTGTGTTTCTGTATCTTAGCGTATATTTTTGTATCATTACTTTATTTTGAACCTTATCTTCATTTTATGTGAACAGTCCTATCTCTGCAGTCTGTGGAAAGTGAGCATAACTCAGCCGTTAGGCACTTATTTCTGTATTTCTAAAACTTGCGTACGCTGATGCAAATATTTCCTCTTGGAAAGGGAAAGCTATTACTGGGATAGATACTTTTTCTCAGTTGCACATGTGGCAGTTTCTACAGACAGACTAAAAAAAGCTGTAATGGTATATCTATGCTTTTTGTTTAAAGTGGTTTGCGTCCAAATGGAGTGTGGAAGTGTGTTGACAGCGTGAAGACAGTTGTACCAGGTTCCTTCTAGATTAGGGCCATTTTCATGAAAACCTTTTTATTCGCTGCTTTTCCTTTCCCTCCTCTCTTTAAGTAAATGAAACGTGGGTTTAAGTCAAGACTGATAAATGCTAGAATAACATAAAAGCTATTTTAAGTTTCATAATATAAATACATGGGGTAAATCCCCCCATATCTAGGGTTTCATATTTTAAAGATTTATGTGTACAGATAAAAACATATGACAAGTCTCACTGGAATTGGTTGACACAGGAGTATAACATTGACTTCAAAAATCTTTGCAGTTTCATGTTGTGGGACTCCAGTCTTTGGACAGTTTGGTTTTAATTTGTTTGCTGAAAATCTCACCAAGAAACCTGTACACTGTGTTGGAGGTCAAAATTGTGCTGCATCTGTAGGAGGAGACAAAAATGAAGTATTTTATGGATTTGGTATGTCTACATGACTGTATGTAGGGAAGATATTTGGAAGACTGGAAAACAGATTATACATTTTTAACACTTTACTATCATCACTAGTTTGTTTCCTCCTCTTTGGTAAAGAGGAAATCAAAATGTTTCTTTGCTTCTTTTATACACCCTTGTACTCTTTGAGGTGGCTTTAAATCTCCACCAGTGTCGTACGAGGTAAAATGTGTAATAAAGCATTAAGGGAAATGGGGTTAAGACACACAATGTCTAATAAAGGATATTAGTATTTATTGGCAGTCATCCTTTGGCCTGTATAAATTTTTTTTCCAAAGGGTACTGACATTGCTCTTGCTCTCTTTACAACCATCATTCTGTGCGCAGATGTGGTTTTTCCCCATTCACCTTTTTTTTTTTTGCGTTTTTGAATGCCAACTACTTAATGTGTCATTTCTGGCAGAAGGTTCTGGTGATGAAAGAGGAAATAAAATGGGCTTGAAGCAAGTTGCTGGAGAGGTACATACAGGATGGCACAGCCATGGAAAGCTTTTTTTTTTTTGCAGGAGTTACGTACCAGTCTTCATACTGACTTAATGAACAGGAGGAAGCCCATATTTTTCTTGGGCCTGGAAAGCAAATGTGGTCTAAGAGTACAAGGTTTACTACCAGTGTAATCAGCTAGAGTAGTGTGAGCGACCGTGTGCCAACTTTCTTTTGCCTCCTGTGTACCTGGCCCAATTAACTCCATTCTTCATTCTTCAGTCATCTCCCCAGGTGGCTATCTGGTCTTAATGGGCCATAAAATGGGTGGCACTGGTCCATATGGAAATGCCCTGTGGTATGGGGGGTCTTGTAGCCCTCCATAGGGGTCCCTGAGAGTGTCAGAGGTGGCAGTGCTGTCTAAAAGGAAATTCAGAGGATGAGTACCCGTGCTCTTTTCCTGATTGCTGGAAGAGTCTCTTTGAATAATGTAGGTCATCAGATGAAAGCTGGATTGGTTTGGGAGGGCTACACAGGGGACCCAACGGAGTGAACTTCTGTTAAGCACAAAGGGAAGAACTTCAGCTGGGATTAGATACTGTTGTCCTTATCTCTTAAGCAAGAAGGTTTTTTCTTTGATTCTCCCTCCCTCCCGCCCTCCCTCCCAAGTGGCAATTAGCCTTAACTTTTCTAACTGGACTTCTAAACGGATTGTGCTTAGTTGCAAGTCAGGTAGCTCAGTTGTTTCCCTGCTATCCTCGCCGTGTTTTCTGGACTCTAACCCTCCATCTGCAGAGGTCGGTGGGGTGGGAGGTAGCCAGGGACAGACGGTCTGGTGAAAGACGCTCCCTCTGCAGACATCAGAGTCCAAAGACAGAGCCCTGGGAAGGCCTGAACTTCTGCAGGCCAAGATCCACAGGGAGGGAAAGCACCTCATGCTGGAAACCCAGCAGAAGGAAAGACATCCACTGGTTTTGGGTAGGCTCATACTTGAAAATGCATTGAAAACATTTTAGCGGGCTTGTGACCTTTAAAAGAGATTAGAGCTACTTATTAGTTCATTTCTACCTTAGAATGTTTATTTGAGTATGTGCTCTATATTAAGTGTGAATAGCATGCAAGTGGCTTTCTTCAGTATTTCACAGAAATTGCGCAGAGCCAAGGAATGTATTTGATTACATATACCTATTCCTTGGGGTCTTCCATGGAGATGTGCTCAAACTCAGGATATTATCCAGAGCATCAGGATTTAAACTGTTGACTGAAACTGGAGTAGATCAGATGAGAAGATCTGGGACTCTGCAAGACTTTATGGCTAAGCCAAACTTCTCTGATCCTGTCTTTCTATGTGCTATTTCTGAGCGTAGCTTTGACATCCAGGCACTATATTGATCTTGTTAGCGTAAGAAAGAGGTCTTGCCAAACAAAAATCTAATAGTCTGGCAAACTGACTCAAATCTACTAGGAGTGGTTTGAAGGAAGACTGAGAATCGGGAAGTTGGATTTCTGACTCTTATTTTGCTGGGAAAGTCATGACACGTGGGGATAATACACCTGCTCTGTGTCACTCTTATTCATCTAGCAAATCTAGAACATTCTGTGAAAGTAAACCTGCCCAGCTCTCCTGTCATATGGGAAAAAACTTGTGGCACAGCCAGAAACAGTTGGGAATCATTCCTCTGTGAGCTCCTGTGGGGATGCAGGGCCACTGGTGCCATGTCTGGTGGCCTAAATGGGCATAATTTCCCTCCTGATTGCAGAGGAACCAGGTAATAACCCATTTCACTTCTTTCTCTTTGTGTTTAGGAGGAAAAGGGTCAAGTACCGCTCTATATGCCATGCCTAGCTCTGAAAACTGACCACAGTATTCAATAGACCAAATTACTTGCCTGATGCATTTCAGGAATTGAAAATTTGTTCTCAAACATGCTTATTTTTGGACCTTCATCCCCAGTTAGATCAAGTGACAACAATCTGGTTTCTGTGGTTCTGAATGCTCTCTCACGTGGAGCTGCACACGATCATTTGTGATACCAGAATGCCAACTCATCAAAATTGCAATAAATCAGACCTAGTAGACACCAGTGAAAAGTTACTTCTAGAGCAATGATGCTGTTTTTATATGCTCACATCCCCAGACTGTGTACCCTGGCAGAACCCTGAAGCAGTCAGTGGAGCCACGTCAATTTGTCTCTGGCCAGGATAGGCCCTCACAGGTTTAGGTAAGTGATATCTATGAGAAGGAAGGATAGAATCTGTAACCTTGGATCATACAAGTGTGCCTGGAGAGTGCCAAGATTAAAACCAGAGCTGCTGGCACCCATCAGATTTAATTTAGCAGCCTCTCCATGCAAACCCAAATGCACCTCACTGACTTCAAGAATTGTTAGGGAAACCCAAAATGCCCAGACGGTGATGGGTCACTGATAGCCAGAAACTGCTCGTGCTCATGCTTTTTGGGTTCTTAGTCAGGAAGGAGTTAAAACAGTGCTGGAAGGGAGCTGAAATATTCAGAGTAAGAGATTTCCAGAGGGGGCTGTGCTGGACGAGGTTGGGCTTAGCGCTTTCAGCTGCTCTTCAGCTCTCTTCAAACGTGAAAGGTGTAACAAACACGCCGGTCGCAGGGGCTCCCAAGGCATGGCTCACACCCAAGTCATTTGGTATTTGCCCAGTTGAAGCATCCAGAAGTTTTGGAAGTGGAGCCTGGCTTGCCCTGGAGCTGGGGCACAGCGCGAGGTGGCTGAGAGCCATCCTGCATCGCCCGTGCCAGGCTGTTGAGGCGCCCCGGTCGGGTGCACGTGCACCAGCACCCACGTCCTCCATTTGACTGTGTGCGTTAGTGGGGACACAGACACACTGCCCTTCTCCGTGCAGTGGAGTCAGGGTTAGTGAAAACGTGTTGCTTTATTTTCACTGCTGTAATTTCAGCAGAGCAAACATGAAAAGGAACAAAAAGCAGACGACGTGGGCAGCATGGGCTCCGTCTCCCGGAGGGGTTTGCCACAACAAGGTGGTGCACCTCGCCTGAGGCAGGACTTCCTACGCTGCCAGGGCTCAAATCCCCATTTCTTTGCAGAGCCGGGCACCGGACCTACACCCTCCGTCACCAGCTCTGCCTCTCCCCTCGGGGGGTGCAAACTTCGTCCTCCGGCTTTCGCTGCGGGGCAGCGGCTGCCGAGGTCCCGGTGCCGCAGGGAGACCGCGGCCCGGGCTGGACCCGGGGAGGCAAAAGCAGGAGTGCCAAACAAACCTTGGTGAAAACTGATCGTCTCGTGGCTAAACTCTTAATTCCTCTGGGGTGTTGAAGGTCTGCCGAGGGCAACCAGAGAACTCGTTCAGCTCTCTGCAGCCAGCTGTGCGTGCCTGGCGGGGTAGTTCAAACTCACTGAGGCAGTACGGCTGTTTGTCTTATTATTCACTTTAGAAAGTGGATCATCCCATGTTAATTTTCCTTCTCACATACGTCAAAAGCAATGTCTGATTCAGAAGTGAGAATATTACACGTGTTGCCTCTGATACTGAGTAAGTCAGGCAGCGACATGGCACAAACTGCGTTCATGGAGTCCTTACTGTGCTGGGGTCGTGCCTGCAGCACACGCAGCTGGAGACCAGGTATAAAAAACTTAAATTCAAAAAAGTCTCTTGGAAGTACTTCTCGAGAACAGAGCATTTTGGAAGTGCTGTATTTCCAACCAGCGAGGGCTGCATTAGGAATAGCTTTTTTGTTAGCTAATTTCTGTCCTTAAGAGGATGCTGCTTCCTTCCTCTCTTCATTTAATTCCTTTGCTGCTTTGACCTTCACCTGTGCGACTCACTCACTGAAATCCTCTCGGGAGGATCAGTGTCAGCTCTAATAAGCCGGCTGTCACTTTACACCAAACAGAAAGTAAATGTTTCATTTGTTAAATGGGCCAGCAGAATGCATTGCCTTTTTCTACCATCCTTGATTTTCTTCTAGGGGAAAGTGTTTTACTTTTATGTGACTGAAAGTGCATAAAGTGGATGTGAAGCTGCAGATTTAAGTGTCTTGAATGAAGGCTGTTATGTAAGACTTTTCTTTATTTACCAGTTGTACTGAAATATGATCAGTGTTACAGCACAGGGTCTGGTTGCAATGAATTTTCTTGTGTTTGCAGTGAGAAGATAAGGGATATGCTGTGTAAGGAGCGCACCGGGAATTTCTTTTTTTTAGCAAGCTGCACAGGAAGGCACAGGGAAAGTAAGATTGTTGCACTGAGCTCCTGGCCGCTGATGCAGGGCACAACGCTGCTTCTTGTTGGGACTTTTGCCATTGACTTGAATGTGAGCAGGACAGCTTTTCTCTGTCATAGCTTCTGTTGTGTTTGTTTATTGCTCCCCTTCCATTGCTGTTTGGTGCTGACAAGCTCAGCCCGTGCCTCTACCAGCTTGCACAGGTGGGTTAGATTTACATTAATAAGCTTGGAAAGTATTTGAGAGTGGGTGTTAAGGGGAGTACTTATTTTTTTGTGACTTTCATATAGAAGCTGGTGTTTGGGGGTTGAAGTCAGTAGCTTGTGGAGTGCTGCTTTTGTAACAATGTTTGACAAACATGAAATCAGTGCGTGTCACTGACCAACCACCTCAGTGGAGAGCAATTTGGGACAGGAAAAGAAGGTGGTAGCTTCAGCGCATGAGAGGAAGGCTGTGGCTGTTTTTTCTGTGAACCTGGAAGTTGCGTAAGTATGTTTGCTTCTGTGGATTTGTCTCTGTGGTTGTTTTTTTTAAGCTGAAACCAAGCCCATGTGTGGAGCTAGATGATGATGGTGCACCACCATCCTCTGGCTCTGCAGTGAAGCTGTATGAAACCAGCCCTTCTTCTCATGTAAAGTAAGGCCACTTGGTGATGCTCCTGAGGGCACTGGCTGCTCAGCTCCCAGGCCAGCCGAGAGTCTTCTTGCTCAATGTTGTTTGGGGGTATCTCCACAGCAGTGCAGCAATACCCCATGGGCTCTCTCCTCTCCATGGGCAGTTCCCCATGAGCTCTTCAAACATCTGACGCACTGCTGTACTGCGGAAGCCTTTGCCAACAGAAGCTAAGGGACAGCAAGTCACTTAGCGCGTGTTGCAGGAGGCTGCTCTAGCTTTGCCCTGGAGATTAGCTTTTCACCTTGCTGGCTGCAGAAGTGGAGAAGGTAGCTTGTCTCTTGTTTTTCCGGGCATTTAGTTTGTCCTTGTCTCGTGGCCTGCAAAGGCTGGAGACTCGGGGCCAAAATCCCTCTTTGTTGGCACCCTAATTTATGCTCTAAACTAGGTGTTTGCAGTAACTGAAATAGATATCTATGAGAATGATTTCAAGATATTTAAATCTAGTTATGTCTGCGATATATTGTCTGTCAGTCTGACTGAGCTTTGAAACATCATGTGTATGACAGATATATGTCTATCTTCTATGCAAGTATCTCTCAATATATCAGGAAAGGCCTTGAAAACTTCAAATCCAGAACCTTGTGCTTGGCCCTGCTCTGCAATGAGCATCCCTAATCGCAAAGAAATGGTTCTGGTTTTGTTGGTTCAATTTCCTAGATTTTGTGTCAAAGTTTTTCTTGGATGTGTCTCATGGATGTATCTTTAAGGCTGTGACTTGCATAGATTGGTGAATCTGATATTTAGTAATGGGTTGTTTGTTTTTTTTTTTTGTCCACTTCAAAATTCCCTGTACCCCCGTCCTGTGCCCCCCCCCCAAAAAAAAAAAAGAAAATACCTACAAAAAGGGGCTACCTAATCATTAGGAAAAAAAAACCATGACCAAAACTTCTGGCCATAGCAAAACTGCACCCTAAGTAAAGTATTCTGTGGCCATTAAGCTGCACAGCTTTGAATAATTGGCTTTCTCAACAATGGCTCAAGTTTTTGGCTTTTCAAGTGAATCGAGCTAGAGACCACAGAATAATTGTCTGTTCAAGCCACTGCCTAGGTGCAAAGCACAGCTGGGGTAAGGAGTCAAGACTTTTTATTAAAAAAAAATAAAAAATGGATAGCTTCATTTTCAAGAGATCTAGGATTGAATTTATTTAAATAAAAAGTGTATATTTAAGTGTATGATTGTACAAACTTATATACAGAAACAGCAACAGATAATCACCCTGTAAAATGTGTAAGCAATAGATATCTTTCAGCATATGTTCCTTGCAAATAAACCTAGAGAAACAAAGAAGTTTCTTTTATGGTTAGATCCTGTCGTGGGAAAGAAGTCAAGTAATTGGTAGACTTGGTGTAATTCCTTCCTGTTGTATTTGGCGAATAGGCAACACACAATTCAAAAGATAGTTCAGATTTCATCTTTGATAAAATCTGGTCCATGTCACTCCCTGTGGAAGTGAACACAGCTATGAGTTAGGAAAATGCAATGTTCCCTTGTGTTGGTACAAGGCACCTGTCTGAGGCTTTGGAGACAGTTTATTCAGTATGCTCCAAGAGTACTGAAACTGGGCAACTGAACACTTGTTAATGTTTAAACAAATTGTGATTTATGAACTCGGACTTTTCTCTAAACTTTATATTACTTGGAGCCTTCTGTGACAGTCTCTGTCCTAGAGCAAGAAGCCATAGCATGATATAGCACATTTTACATACAGTGAGTCTATTGCAGAATTTTGCCGTAGACATAGGGATTTTACTACTTATAGTCTCCATATATGAATTAGTAAAAATATAGGTCTCCTTCTTGGCAATTTGTGATCTAGATCTGGGTTTACAGCCTTATCTTGGACATTACAAAAATACCCTGGAGGAGCTGATGTAAAACATCAGCATCCTCAAATTATCTCATTTAAAATATTTGCAACTTTCTTGGCTGGAATACCACCTTACTCTCATCATTCAAATTAGGGTTTCTACAGTCACTTGTAAGAGAGCTTTCCTGGCCAGAGAATTTCTGTTCCATGTGCTAAGGATTAACTGGTTTAGTAACTTTTAAGACTGTGTTTCCCTCCCCAGTTGTGTTCCTCAGAAAAGTGATGTTGGTAGGCACCCATAGCAGTCACTAAATACGATAGTCCTGAGTGCCCTGCTGCAGAGGCACTGCCTGCGCAAAAATGTAGGGCTGCTGGGGAATTAGTTACCACAAGAAAACAAAACCAACCCCAACTGGCTGGACAGTCAACATCAGGGGATTTGGCAAAGAATTGTAAATCACTACTTTTTTAAATCTGAAGTATCATTTTGAAATCAATATCTCTGAAACTGGAATAAATCGGAAATATGCTTCCTGGTAAAGTGTCCTCTAAGCTTTCATTGCTATTTTGTTGTCCTCTACAAATGGAAAAGCAATTGACTGGCTCTGAAACGTAGAATTTGGAGGGAAAATTTTGCACCTCCTGAATCTGTTTAACTTTGAAAGTTAAATTGATGTGTGGTTGTGATTATGTACTACATGTGTGGACCTACATTTGCACTTACAAGCTGCAGCTGAGGTTTTATAGCTAGGGATGCAAATTTGTGTTGATTCCTGCTTAGAGGTTGGTTTTTCTATGCTTTGGAAGATGGGGTAGTTTTTTGATTTTTTTTTTTTTTTTTTTTTTTTTTGTTCTGCTCAACTAGACATAGGTGTGCATGTTTGCTGTTTTTTTTTAGGGGGAATGGAGTTTAAAAAAAAAAAAAGAGCTTGGCTCATAATTACCACGCGAATGGAAAATGTGTTTCCAAGTGTGTTGGGATTAATACAGCCAATACCTGTGAGAGCTCATTTCAGTCAAACAGCAGATGCTGTAAATTCCTCAGTAAGTACTTTGGAGTTAGTATTCTTCTCCTGAGTGTATAAATCTGACCTCTTTCCCACTTTTTTTCTCTAAGCCCCAGCCTCCGCCCCCCTCTCCCCCATCTGCTTTCCCTTACTGTCTCTAAAATGCCCCAAAGCTCCCACTGGCAGTCCAAAAAAGCGTACAACTTCCCATCAAGACCTTCAGAATAGCTGTGTACAGTGAAGATTATCTCACGTTGGATCTGTTCAGCTCTAGCAAAAGTTAGGATTTATGCAATTATTTTCATAATATCCTGCAGGACCCAATGCATGCTGCAGAAAGGTCAACAATGAAATAGGCCTGGGTACTACAAACTGGTCCAAAATGATGTAATGGTAAATTGTAGTACTGGTAAGTGTCTTGTTGGTGTGGAAGGGCAGCAATGTGATAAAAATAGAGTCTCTGTTTTGTTCTGAGCGTCATGGGGACTGTTTTCTGCGGATGTGAAAGCAGAGAGAGGGTGTGCTGTAAATTGCCAGGACTACTATGAAGCTCTTTGCCAACGTGTTAGTGTTGCTTGTTTATAATAAGGTACAAAAATGGCAAAACAGTTTGGTCATAGTTGTGGACGTGCCACTGCTACATTTTGTTTTTAAACAAAAAATAGGACAAATATGCAAAATAGGTAGGACAGATGTCACTTCTCTCTCAATTTGATAATTTAAATTTCTAATGCTTCTGAATCCTCCATACTCCCTTCATGATGATAGGTGGAAATTGAACCACCGTCTTAATTTTGATGCTGATCTGAGCATGATAACAATCCAGATAAGGTTCAATGAAGATTGTCAGAAACACGCTGTTTGTCACATTGGAGACTATCATTACAGCACGATTCCTTGTCCAAACTAAAGCCAAAGGTGGAAGGATGCTCTCTGGGTGCTAAGGGTTGAGTACTTTGTTACTGTACTAATAGACAAAAGAGAAGAGTTTACTACTTTTACAAAGTAGCCTAATTCAATTGTCTTTAGGAAATTATTTTAAGACAAACAAAAAAGGAAACCAAAAGCCCTGTTCTAGAGGTGCAAGAAACTGTAGGACTTCAGACTCCTACAAATCCCTTTCTAAAAATGATCCTACTCAAACTGCATAAGATAAACACTATTTTTGTCTCTCTTGATTGTAGCTTTTAATGGGAATGGCAGGTACCCACCCTGTAGTGCTCAAGAGCAGTGCCAGAGCTCAAGAGCTAGTGCTCTGTCATTCCATCTCTCATCAAAAACCCCTATGTGCAGAAGAGTGACCTTGTGACAGGACATGGTCTAGATAATATTGTCTGATATAAGAATATTCTTTTTCTTCTCTTAGTTTCTTGGGGGTTTCCATGGATAAACATGCCATCTAAACAAGGTAGTTAAAAACCATGCGTTTTCCTAAAGTGAAGTTATTTCACAAACACCTGGTGGCAGATTTTGGAGCTATTTCCATGGAGCGGCTGGCAATTGTGCCTAAAGGATGGACAGGAGAATAGTTTGGGATTAATCAGGTTCCTTGTACCTGGAGTCCTCCTTTGTGGTTTCTGCCTTTATGATCCTGGTTGGCAGCTCTTGCACCTAATGGTACCTTGTATGAGAATTTCAGCTTTTCTTTTGAATCTTGCAGTTTCTGGACACGGCTAGGAAGATGGAATTATTTGTGTCAATCTTGTTATTTGTTTCTATTTTCAACAGAATTTTATTTGCCTTTGTCAAAACCTGAGCACAAGAAGCTATGTCACAAAATAATAGTAAATAAAACTCATTATAAACAAAACAAAAAAATTGTTTAGCACTGTGAATCTCTGTACCGTTTGCCAAAGGCAGACTACAGTTTAATGGGCTTTGAAAATAGAAGCATTAATCAGATCTAATTCTATGGAAAATAAATGAGGCAATTCTTATCACATGAATAAATTGTTCCTTTAGAATATTGTTTTGCACCAGTATTGCTTCAAGTACCATTTATGTAATCTCCTAATGAAAGGCCTCTCTAACAGATAGCACGCCAGGTACAGAAAAGGCTCAAAATTCCCAATTCCTTTCGAAAGCAAATACAGTGTGTCAGAAAGGAGAGGAGAAGGGGGGAAAAAAGAGTAAGGAGCTAGAACTCATTTTTTTGAATAATAAGAACGGTGAACTAGTAGGGGAGAAAAGTTCTCATAAAAGGATAATATGTAAAGAGTTTTTCACACTGCCTCAAGTTTTCTTTGTTAAAAATGTATTCAAGTTGTCTAGAGCTTTTTTCAATTTAAAATAGTTTGTTTTTCTCCCCACCCCCCAGCCTAGGCACCTCCAAAATAAATTGAAGGAATGGGCACAGGGGTAATTGGTTTGAAGAAAATGACAGGAATGTGGAAGAGGGAATAATATTGCTAAAGAGGGAATAATGCTGCTTGAAGGAGGGAACTGACCCATCACGGTGCTGTAGGAGTATTCTTTTAGCTTTCGGGTTGTATTAACTCAATTGCTTTATTAGTTATTACACATACTAAATATAAGTAACTATAACTCTAGATTTTGGAGAAATAATGAAGTGTGACTTTATGCACCAAATCAATCTGTTCACGACTTGTTATGGATTTGATTCCATAAACAAACTGCCCATCAGTGGAGATGAGATCATATCTTAAATGCCAGACAAACCCTGTAACAGCTCCAGGTCTCTGTAAGGCAATGCCTGCCTCCCTTTGACCTGGCTGCTACTCTTGGAAAGAATATTGGGAGCTGCTGCCTGTTCCTCTCCTCGGTGCCAGCTGCCCAAAGAAAGCACAAAGGGCACAGACCAGAGTCTTCGCAGAGGGAGACCTGTAGTTTGGCTCAAGCTCTGATTCATTGAGGCTGAGCTCCTTCATGATTTCCAGTAAAAACAAAAAAGTACACTTGTGACAAAAGCTTTTTATTCTTATTTTGATTGCTGCGGAGTTTAATTGCCTCAAACTGGGGCCAGCCGTTGTTCTGTCTTGTGGTTAAGTAACTCTGGCATGTATGATAGCTTGCAATTACTGTGCAAACTATCATTTTTCCATTTCAAAAGTTACCATTTCTCCATGCTTACTGCATTATCTAACATGCCACAATTATGCGCATCTTCAGAGAGAGGAAATGGCTGTGGCACATCACATACTGTGGTGTGGCAAGTGTAGGGAAAAGTATTTTGGGGGTTTCTGTGATAACTGTTCTTATGGAGCCAAATCTTCCTAAGTGTCTGAAAAGCCGATTTGGTTCATTGCACATACTTCCTAGGAAGACTTTAGACCAGTTATTAATCTTTAAGTGTTTTATACATATGTGTAGGAAGGTAAATATGATGTAAATTGTAGGAAAAATAAATTAGTGAATACCCAAAGTCTCATTTAGTCATAAGCACACGTGAGAACAGGATCCAGGAGTCAAGAAGGCCCAATATCTTTTTCTAAGTAGGCAATGGTCTCAAATGCTGAAATTAAAACAGATGTGCAAGCAGACCACTTCCTACAGGAACTGCTAAAACAGCAGATTGGCAGTGCCAGACCTGGGAAAACTGTGCTGTGTCGGTATTTGTTTGTTCTGATTTGCTCTTTGGCTTCCTGGAATTTGTAGAGTTCAAACTCAAATATGTGGTACCTAAAAGCAAAGCAAGAATTAATCCTGATCTTGCCTTTTTGTCAGGGGTTTGCTATTTATTTTTTCAGGCGATACACAATCTGCATATGACACACTGCAAGTGGGAAGACAGGGGTTTCGTCATTGTCTGATCTCTGATGTGCTGGGTTCCTGGTGGCTTCAGTGTTGTGGAAGAGGAAGGATATTTACAGATGGATTTGGATGCGTAAGATCTGCTGCAAAAATAGATGCAATTTTAACATAACCTTACACAAGAGGCATATAAATTCTCCTGCCTTTTGCCAGTGAATTACCTAGGGATGTTGAAAAGTTATGTCAATCTCTCTTTTGCCAAAAGCTGTTGGGGAGATCTACGGTACAGCCTCTAATTTGACAACTTTCTGCTCTTGTAGAGCTAATCTCTTAAGCTAATTTTTTTTTTTAGTAAGAGACAAACTTTGCACAGGGATGTTGATTAATAGGTTATTATACAAATATAGTACAAGATCACTGTTTGGTTTAATTTTTTTAACGTTAACAGAGATGTAATAATAACAACCATGTTCAAACACTTTGATAGCTTGATGTACTGGGATGGCCAAAGACTTCAGCTTCTCTTTTTGTTCTTTCATGATAGAGCCTTTCATGGCTTTGGGACAGCTGGTAAACACTTGCTTCATTCTGCATAAAGGGTGGAATCAGCTGTGTTTATCGTTGAACAATATAGTGATGATTTGGGGAAGAAGAGACTAAAAGCAGCAGCGAAATAAAATCCTGAAGCCTGGCTGTGACCGCTGTTTGGCAGCCCATCTAATATAGGAAGTCTTGTCTCTTCCTCAAAGTTCTTTGGAG
Organism: Haliaeetus leucocephalus; assembly: GCF_000737465.1. Lineage (NCBI taxonomy): Eukaryota > Metazoa > Chordata > Aves > Accipitriformes > Accipitridae > Haliaeetus > Haliaeetus leucocephalus. The sequence continues at coordinate 11,984,273 of NW_010972609.1, forward strand.
TTCAGGACATGCCTGTCTTGGGTCTTTCCCATGTCTGTGATGTTTTCATCATCTATTTATGTTTGTCCTGGTCTAGTCTGTGGCTTTGCTCATGCTTGTGTCTCGCCTGGTGGAGGGGAGGCTGCAACCCCTTCCTGCAGCAACACCACTACCAAAGACCTCCTTTCCCAAAGACCACACACGGTGTTTTATGTGGCTTCTGCTACAATAAATCAAATAAGGCAGCCACCTATGTAGGACTTTTAAGAGCTGACTTTTTGTTTTGTCTCGGTGGCAGTTTTAATAGTGTGTTAGTACTCTGTGTGTCTGTCTAATATTAATGAGAGAAAAACAGGACACAATTTAGAACTTGTATTTTATGATGGCTTTAGTATTCCTTGAAAAGTGGGGAGATTCAGATGAATCGCTCTGCAAATTCATTTATACAGTTAATGATATATATGTTGAGATGAGAAGTGGTTAAACTTGGAGAGGTTTCTTAATATGTTTATAAAATTCACTGGATGGCGAGTTAATAGATAAATTATTGATAAAATGATGAAAAGGTTACGTAGTAGAAATCTGTTAACAATGAGTGAAAGAAGATTCAGTTCTGTAGATGTCTGTAATCTCTTTAATCTCTTGGATTCTTAAAAGCTCTCTTAGAGCCATCTGAAAGGCTTTATGCTTGATAAACTTAGCATAAAAGTGTCTGGTGTATCAGTTTTACAGTAAGCTTTCTTGTCTGAGAAGAGGAGTGTGGTACCAGGGAGGCTAGAAACCTCCCAGGTGTTACTAATAAAGTCAGTTATTGCCTTTCTGTACAAGTACACAGTGTGCATGGAATGAACAAAGCCTCCCTCTGCCGCCTGCTAAGCAAGAGGGGGAGTTACCTTTATCTAGCCAAAGAAGTAGCTTTGCCCATTCTCATACCCCTTTGAAACAAAAGGAAGCTAGACATGGCTCTCATCGTGGCTCTGATTCAATGGTAGCTGCATGCAGTCCCTCCTCGGACTGTGAGCATGATTTTGTAACATTGCCCTCAAATACTGTGCAAATGGATCAAAACCACCATACTAATACATTAAAATATAAGCAAACAGCGAGACAACTTTTGAGATGTTTATGGTTTGTCCAAAGTAACAAAAGCGATGCATCTTAGAAAAGGATTTCAGTGAAATTGCTTGAATGCTGAGCAGTTGGCCAGACTTCAATGCAAGTCAGCTCTGTTGACAGGAATCTGTCATAATTCAGTGCTGATCAATATTGGTATACTGCAGTCCTTGTTTATGACATGGAAAAAAAGGGTATTGCTAAAAGAAAGCTTAAGATACTGCTATAAAAACTGTTAGGCCTCACTGTATGTAGCTGTAGTTTGTTATAGTGCTATTGCAGAAGAGTAAAGTCCAGATTTTGAAGTGCCACTAGAAATTGTAGGCAATAGCATAATTAGATCAAATGCAAGGTATGGTGTTTTTAGTGTTGCGGTATCAAAATAATATTCTCTGGTCTGGCAAACCTCTGGTGATGAAAAGAAGTGCTTGTACTGACAAGAAGTCAGTAGGTTCACTTGATAAATAAGGTTCACAATAGTGGACCATTGTATTTATTCTGGAGAGCCCTTATCGCTCCTTTGGGATGTGAGCGTGGGATGAAGTTCTCTTTGAGCACTGCAGTGCTGGTTGCTACAGTGGAAATGCTGTCCCTCGTTTGAAGGATCTGTGCTTTCTAGTGATATATGAAAGAAGACATTTCTTGTTGGGTAGTTAAATGAGATTAATATATGCCAGTCTGGGATTTCTTGGCCAAATACATATACTCATGCTGTTATGTGCACTTGCAGTAAGTTTGGAGGACCCAGGAAGTATTGGACTACTGCATTTTAAGTACTGTGACTGTATCTCTGCAGTAAATATGCTTTGCTTTCAAAGTGCTGGAGTTACTGTATGTATGATAGAGCTACACTTGGATTTCCAGTATTACTGATCCATGGCACGTAACCAAAAATATTGGGATGTTTTGTGTATTAATAGGCTTATTGTGTGTTGGGGGATCCCAGATTAACAGAAGGATTCTTCAAAAGTTCTGTGCACAATGAACTCCTGCTTTATACATGGGGAACTTAGTCCAGTGTGGGTTTTGGATTTTTGTTACAAGGTAAAGATGAGTAGGTGTGGTGGGTTGCTACTAGAACCTGGGACTTTTTGGTGGTGTGTCTCAGTGAGCCGATGTCAGAGACATACTCGTGTATGCAGGCAAGGCTTATGCTAACCTGGTTTATTTTATTTTTTCTTTTTTTTTATTTAAAGAGAGGGAGACAATCTTATATGCTTCCATATGTTGGTTTTTTCCCTAGTACCCTGGCTTTCTACATTTGACATTCAAAACACCCATTTGTGCAAATAATTTCTGTAGAGGATAATATTTCAGGGGATCAGAGGCTGAATGATGAAAAGGCAGATGCTTGTCAGCCACCCACGCTGCATCATACCCACAGTGTGCTGACACCTCGTTCATGTGTTAAAACATTCTCCTCCCGACAGATGTGTAGCCCTTGCATTGTCCCTTGTTACTGTAAAGGACAGCATGTGCAGAGACTTGTCAGGATATTGGTAAAGAATGAGACAAACTTGCATATAACTAAAAGCAGCCTCAATTTGCCATCCCTTGTTTTTCTTTTTTTCTAAACGATGAAATAATTTGTATCTAAGTTTGTGAGTTGTGATATCATTGTCCCATGTTCAACTTCTTATTCACAAGATCCTCTCCACTCATGTGCTGTTTTTTTCTGCATGAATCTATGTTGTCGTTTGCAAAACCATCACTTGCCTACAACTATGTGTCTTTGGTACTATTTCTTCATTGCAATACACATCTAAAGCCTTGGTTGCTACGCATTGTGTTTCTAGTACAAAAGCTGTGGAAGTCTGTACAGCATATTGCTGTGTCTCATATTTTATCATTTGAAATAGATTGCCAACTACAATCTATGTATATTTAATTTGTCTAAAAAAACCCCCAGGTGTTGGCCAAATTTTCACATCTTGGAGTTATTCAATTTACCCTAATGGTCTTTAGCTGAGAGTTATGTTCACACAATGGAGGATAACATAGACTGAAATTTTTTCTCAGACCTATTAAAATTTTGAACTTGATGAGTTTCCATCCAGTCCAGAAAATACAGGTTTCTGAGTGTGTCCTGTATACCTGTCAAATCTGGTAACCAGGACCTAGATTTCTTGAGGCTACTGGAAGATGAAGGAATAGTATAAAGCAAGAAGTGATGGGAGGAATGTGATTATTTCTAATCTAGAGTGATTGGAGGGCTGGACCACCAGCTTGTGTCCAAGTGACACCATGTCAAAAGCATAACTGTGTTGAGGCAACTCAGGGGAAGCAGACTTCTGCATCTGCTCTGCCGCAGCTCCTTCCTAGATAATACACTGCAGTTATTTCCTTCTTGGAGCTTGAGGGGAACCCAAAACTTTCAGGTGTTGTAGTTTTGTTCTTGACTTCTTCATATAAACATCTTCCCCCCCCTCCCCCAAATAAACCCTCAAGCCCTAATGTCTTTAAGGACTTACTTCATAAATAAGCACTACTAAAGATCCTAATGCATACACTCACCATGAAGGTGGACCACATAACAGCGCTGAGAAACCTGTATTGAAAACCATTCCACTGTGCTAAATATGAAGGGGCAACACAAGGAAGTTTCATTTCAGTAGAGCTGATCAACTAAATAGGCAGGAGAGAAAGGCAGGTGAAAGGGAAGAATAGCCCTCTGCTGTTTAAATTTTTTTTGGTAGAATATAAAATAAGCCTTTAGTCCAACAAAGCAGAAACTTGCTTTGTTTGATAAAGAACATGCTCAAATCTTAATGCAATAAATTGGCCTTAAGCATATGCTCTATATCTTCCCGGCTAGACATGCATTTTGCTGAATCAGGGTGTAAGTGACTCACTGGGCTGCATGAGAACCAGGGACAGAATCAGACTGGTGCTCTAACCAGAAAGCCATGTCTGTTCAGAAGAGTGCGTTGCTTCCAAATGAACTACCAGGGGCAGCTGCTTCCAAAGAGCCCTTAAGGTAGGTGTGCTGTGCAGCCATTCCCTACGAGGCATTAAAAAAAATGTTTTGAGTCTAAGCGACTGCATGGGGGGCATGTTCTTTTCAGCATTGTTCTTACTGGAAGTTTCTGTATGAGGTTTCTCTTTAATTTCTTCAAGAGCTATGTCAAAGGCTTAGAAACCACTTTTACTCCATGCATTTTAATGGAGAAACAGCAGCTGTGGTGAGGCAAGCCTCAGGTGGCCCATGCTCCAAACCATGGGGTGTTTGGAGAGGTTAAAGGCAAGCGCTGAAGGACAATGCAACTAATTTCAGTGAAGATTCACAAGCAGCTTAGCTGAGAAGTGCTGAGGTTGCTGGCCCTAATGTAGCAAAGCACTTAAGCGGGTGTCAGGTTTTAAACATGTGAGGCTTTTCATTTTGGTTCCTATGAACATCTTTAAGTACTTTGCTGGATTGGGATCCTGGCAGGACTGAAACCCTGGATATCTTTGCACATTAAGCAGTGTAAGTTAAAGCAAGAATTTTTTTAGACTTGCAGCTTTTCCTTAAATTATGTATCATAGGTATGCTATTTCCCTTTTGGTTGTTCTTGTTTCTGTGCTTGAAAGAGTTTACCGTTTTTTATAATATTTAAGATTCTACATTCTCTTGCTATTAGATATGCAAACAAGTTTAAAGAGCTTAGGGATAACAAACAAACAAAAAACCCCTCCCAAACCCCACAAAATTTAAACCAACAGAAAACACTCCTCTTCCAGAGCTTTGAGGCTGTCCATAGAGAGAATTGCAATTTTGTCAAATAAGTCATTGCAGAGAAGGAATTATTTGTATTCCAGCCTGCAAAAAAGAGGCGAGTTTGAGAGTTGTATTTGCACTTAGCATGAAGGTAACAGCTGAGCTTATGCTTTTCTTCTGAAACAAAATGTGCTCAGGTAAGAACTCACAGCTAACAGCAAATGGTCATAAATGATGTATTAGTTATACTAGAAAATGAGTGCTATTGAGCTTGATTCTGCTTATGTTTCATGATTGCGTTATACGCCCCTCCGTGTCTCTTTGGTGGCGGTACCCTTCTCTTTTGTAAAGTTTCTTCGTGCTGTTTTTATAGATTATTGAAGAAGGAATTGGGAGGCTGGATGGCAAATACTGTATGCAATGAATTTTTCAAAAGGTGTTAGTTGTTAGCATAAACTAGCCGAATTAAATGCTAAGAACCATCAAATGACTTTTCAGCATAGAACAACATATGTTCCTTTTGGCTGATGAGAAGAAAGCCGAACCAAGGCTGGGAGAGCTGTCACGACTCGGGCAGCAGGAGCTGGACGGTACTTGCCCAGTCTGCACCGTCATAGCTAGCAGGTTTCCTGTTGTTCTTCTAAACCAGATTTTTACACATTGATTGAGGGCATCCTTTGGCCTGAAAGGAGGGAGAATGCAGCAGTTTTTCAGTGCAGAGGGAAACTATTCAGGCAGAGGAAGGAGTCTTGTTCCAGCGTTAGGTACTCTGTCTTCCCAGCTAATGAGTCTGTCCGAGATACTTGGACTGTAGGAGTTTCCAGTACTGAAAATTGGGCCAAGGAAAAAAACAAGGAGGATATGATTTCAGAAGGAATTTTATTTAAAAAAAAAAACACCCCCCCCCCCCCCAAAAAAACCAAAACCAAAAAAAACCAAACAAAAAAAAAAACACCCAAAACCCAAACCCAAACCTTTTTAACATTTAAATGCTGAACTCTTGGAAATGACTGCTGTTCCTCTAGCCAGATGGATGTAAACTTGTAACTCCAAAAGCATACCCAATAAGTTGGCCCCCAAAATATGATACTAGTTGCCTCAATCCCATCACAGACCTGACTATTATTTTGAGGTTGCATAGATTTTTCAAAAGGGCTGAATTGGCCCCTTCATTTCTCTTCTAAAAATTCCATTTTGGTAACAAAACATGATCTCAGTTTTCGTTCCTTGCTCCAGTGGAAGTAGAAGGAATTGAGTCTACTTTCAGCATTATGTCAACTGCTGGCCAAGGCTTTGGTTTAATAGTATCTGATATTCCAGTGGTATCCAAACTGGTAGGCAGGCTAGTGTTAACAAGAGCAGTAAAATAAGTAGAGCTGTGCACCATTCATCCCATTCCTGGTAAGCCTATTAATTCAATTATGGTAAATGTCTCTTGGAGCAATTCTTTGGCCTTAGTTTTGCTAGTTTGTCTTTGTTTAGGTTACTGAAGAAGGAGCACGTGGAAGATGTAGCAATCGCCTGGGCAGTATGTAGGTTTTGTGGGTTTTTTTTGTTTCTTTGTTTTTGTTTTGGGTTTTTTTTTTTAGGAGGATAGAGAAGTATGTGCTCTATGTAGTTAGGATAGAGATGCAATGTGCCCATGCAGGGCTAAAGCATTTACTACTCTCCTGCTCTCCACTCTGCAAGCCTGCAGTGGGCAGAAATGCACTCAACAGTCCTATAGATAGCTTGAAAATGTGGCTTGTAGGATAAATGCCTGCTTGTTTATTAGGGTGGATTAAAAGACGGAAAAGTAAATGCCACGTTTAAGTACTAAGCTGTGCTACTATGCTGTGAAAAACAAATTGAACTTTACATCTATATTGCATTAGTATGCTGGCTTCTTCGTTGTTCTTGATTTATAGTTTTGAAAACTACCTTTAAGCCTTAATGTGAGCATTTTTGTGTCATATAATCCAAAGGAACAGTTTGTGCTTTTAAAGGGAAAGGTACCTTTTGGGTCGTCTGACTACTTTTAAATTTCATAGGCTTATACATGCTTGTAACTGTTACAAGATGAGGTGAACACCAGAACCAAAATCTCAGTCTTTGACTGGAAATGAATGTTGCCTTCATTCATAGTGATAATGATATCTCATTTTCTTTAAGTCAGACTATTTTAATTCTGGTAGTAATTAATATGGTGTTCTATTAATCATGAAATGTCAATTGATTCATTAGTTGGGTGTTTTGTGTGACCGCAGTTCGTTGTAACACACAGCTCACAGTAAATAGTTCCTAAAAATAGTGGATAAAGTTGCAAAACTTTCAGAAGAGCCGCTAAATATTTTTCTGCTTTATGTGATATCTCTTCAAGTTATTTTGATTTAAAAATTATTCTTCATATACACTAGTTAATAGTGACAACACAAATGATTTTTTTTTTTAACTAGCTCACTGCTGATAAATTCTTAGTATTTACAAAATTTAAACTATATATCCTGAAGAGGACTTTCTGAATCATAGTTTCAGCCTGTGCTCTGATCCTACAGAAAAGCAGCTTTTCATTTCCACTTACTGGCCCTATACTGCAAGGTAAGACCAATGTATGGGGGAAAGGAAGTGTAGCATTTACAGCTGAGTTTTCTGTGTGGGGAAGTGGTACCCAGAGATGCTGCGTTTACCCAGGGATGGCTTGTTGCATTGCATATGCTGAATTCTAGTTCATTGACTACTTCAGGACAGAGTATAAAAATTTCAGAGAATGTACAATAGCTGGAAATGCACATTAATAAACCTGGACCATAACATACCAGCTCTCCATGGCAAGGGGAGTGAGCTGTAATATCAGCTGGTGTAACCTGGCACTGCTCCATGATTACCAACTCTTGTTGGAATCCATGCTGTCCTCCAGTAAAACAGAAGGCGTTGATTCACCATAGGTTATATTCCTAACCAATCTATATTACAACACTATATTTTGCTTCAGAAAATTAATTTTCCAATTCATATGTCAGATGTGTGCTTTGGGTTATCCTGGAATCTGTATATTTGACCCAGAAAATGAGTGTTCATCAAACTTACAAAAGATATCTGATTCTTTTTGTTATGTTTTCTTTATTTGAAAATCTGATCCCTTGAATCTGATCTGATTCCTTGAGAGATTTTGTTCTTGAAGATCTGCTTCATGAGATCTACTTTCATTTGGAGGAAAAAAAAAAATATTTGAAAAATTGTTCACTGGCATCAAATGGCCTGTTGATAGTTAGCTGTCTTCAGAAGACAGTTGGAGTACCACCAGCAGATTAAACAGGCAGAAAATATATACGTAAGATCTTTGCTGTTATCAGAAAGAAACCATTAGAAAATACTGTAGGGAACAGTCTTTGAGGGCTGGCTGGGTTATATACTTTCCCAGGAGCTGCGGTTGGGAAAGCAAACCTGTTCAAAGAGTCAAGCACAGGAAGAATTGAAACTAGGTTGACTTGTTCTCAAAGATCAGGATCTGAGTAATTTGCAAATGTCAGCTTTCTTCATATAAAGGAACTATACTGTCAAGCATACACTGTATATAGGATTTAAACATGTCTTTTCAGCCCAAATGCAAGGGAGCTTGAATGCATCGATCGTACCAATAGTGGACTGACCTTTTGGTATTTTATTTTTTCTGACTCTTGTTTGTTACAGGTCAGGTGAGATGTTTCAGGATGGGTGGCTGGTTGTTTTCTGAAGGCAGCATTTATTATGTGTCAAAAAAATCATTCTGATATCTTGTGATGGAGCAAGCAGCTGCAATGGTTGACGTCAATCCCTGCAAACAGCAGTGGCAGACTGAAACGTGTGATCTTGAGTTTCTTGGACTTGTGTCTTTATCAGTATCAGTTTAATGCATTGACCTGTAAACTGTTAGGGTAGGCAAAAGCCTGCTCCTGGGAGACTGTAGCTACTAATACCAGGGCAAACTGAGGATGGGGGTTATATTTTCTTTAAAAGCCATGGTATTTAGCGCTAGTCTTTGTCTCAGAGCCTGAAGAGTTCATGTATGTTGGATTCTGGAACTGCTGTTTCAAAACTTAATATTGAAATGACAAATTTACTCCTTGTCTGTTTGCTTTAGTGTTGGCTTATTTCTAAGCTGTTTAGAACAGAAAGAAAATAAAGTAGAAGAATACCCAACCTGTGCTGGAGACTTTGGTTTCCTTTGCTGCTTCTGTTAGCTGGCCACCATGATATACTACATCAAGGTGTAGATGTGCTAGAGATTCCACTTGGCGTTTTCTGCAGATGCTTTGATGGTTGTGTCATACTCCAGACAGTGCAGGTGAGCAAATTCACTGTTATCTCCAGGGCACTGTGCTCCCCAGGAAAGCAGAGCTAGGTACACCTAGGCAAATAATAGCAGTGAAGATGATGATCTGGCTGCTTTAGTCCCTCTACACACAACACTTACACGCTTACATGAAATCCCACCAGAAAAGATCTGAATGGTTGCAATAGCTGTACTGAGAAAACAAAGGCAGAAAGTGAGCTTGAAACATTATTTTGTAGTGATTTTTTTTGTGCATTTGATCTATTGTGTCTTAAGAAACACCTTTGATTTTTCGAGGTCTGATTTCTATCCCTTGCGGTCCCTCCTTCCCTTTTTCCCACATGCTACAAGTATTCTGCCAAATCCAGAATAGCATGAAAGTAAGAAAATATACTAACTGTGTCTATACTGAGGAAGTGGTTTCCTTTAGAAATGGTAACCATATGAAAGCTATAAATGCTGATACCAAAGCTATAGTTGAATATACGGATGTGGGCCCTGGAAAAAAGGGAAATGGGATCTGTTTGCTAGCTAAAGGGAAAAGTCTTGTTGCTGCCTAGGCTTTTTGCCAAAGCGCAGCTGAAGTAAGGTTACTTTAGGTGTGTATTGTGTAGCAGCTTTTCCTCTCTTGCTTTTTATATAAGGTGCTCGCAGGAACACAGCTATGTGAACAAAAGAAAGTCTGGTTTGATTTCCTATTTTCATGGACTCCTAACTGAAAAGGTGAGTGTGTGCTTTGACAACTGTGCATGGGACAGGGCTCCCAGTGCTGCCTTCAGCTGTGACTTGGTGCTGCTCAGCTCCCTGACACGGCCGCTGAGGTACCTGGGCAGACACAAGCGGGATACTGCTCCTGCTGGTCCCATTACAGCACTGGTGAGGGAATTTGACAGCTGGGAAGAAATCAGAGGAGCAATTGCTGGCAGCAGAGTGGGAGAGAAAAATGAGAAGACTGGAGAGTGTTGTGACACGCAAAGCTCCATCCTCCCTGCCTTCTCCAAGTGCCCATGCTAACCAGCAAAGGGCCCTTCTTGCTAGCCCTGAGTTAGAGTAGCAATTTAATATAAACATGGTATTGGCTCTCATCCTGAGAAAATGTAGATCATCCTTGAACATGAGGTAGATAAAAAGTTGGAGCCGGATTTCTCTAGAAGTGTTAGACTGTGGCCATGCTGTGCAGCACTGTTGGACACCAATGTATAGTCAGTAAGGTGCAGAGCTTTACACTTGCCTCTCAAGTAGAAAGAGACTTGCCGTCGAAATTCTGTTATCCTTCTACTTTATAAGGTATAAACTTTGGTACTTTTATATCCACTTTATTTTTTTTCTCCTGGGACCTGCACTTTTATGTGAGTTACCACATCAGTCAATCAATAGGCTTCCTTTAAAGGAAAAAGCAGGAATGAATATTCAGCAGTCATAAAAATGCTCTGGAGATTGCCATCTAATACGGATGAAATAAAAAGCAGAAGCTGATTAGAATTCCAGAAAATGGGATATTCATCTATTTATAGGAATTTGAGTCTTCGTATGCCAGATCTTGTAATTTAGTTCTCAATGTCCTCAATTCTAAGCACTTCTGGAAAAATCATTAAATGAAGGAAAAGTAAGAGGAATTTTAAAAGAGCCTAATTATGTTGATTTACAAAAGAAAAATGTAGCCAACATGGATTGTCTGGTTGAAGGATGCATGAGTAAAATATAACACAGTACTGTGCCTGAAATGTGCTCTCATTGTTGCTGAAGCATTGCCCCATGCCAGGGACTTACTGTCTCCAACACAGACTGATGTGCTAAGCTAGAAGCACAGGATGCAATGAGACTTTTTCATGGTGCATCTTCTTTGCTTATTTTTCAGACAAGGGCGTAGTCCTTTTCAATGCAAGTGCCTCCATAGAGCAGATTTTTCTTCTGTATCTGTTTTCTTATATCCTTTGTGTGTTTGAGTGCTCTTATTTCTCTCCTCCCACTTCTAGCTCTGAAATATATGACTTAAGAGAGCATTCATAGGACTTGTGAGAAGAAGGTGACCTCTGGCTGCTGAGAGAAAATGTAAAAAAAAAAAAAAAAAAAAGGCTGGGCTTCCACTTCTACAGAGATGTATTAAACAGCTGCTGACATTGTGGGAGACCTGGAAAGCCTCAGGGAATCTTTCTACCTTGTGCTCGGTTCTGTTAAAAATACTCTGTGTATACCTTTTTTTTTTTTAAATCTAAACATGTATGAATTATGATATCAGGGAGAGGGGCTATTATAGGGTGGTGTACTCAATATCTCACGTGGAAATGTTGCCTGGTCTTTTATTTACCGAAGTATTAACATAGCTAGAGAACAATGTCAAGGGTTTTGAGGAAAAAAAAGCCTCAAAAAAATAAGCAAGCTTGATGTTATGTGAGCAGGGTTGGGCTAAGTAATCATTGTGCCATTTTCTAGCTGATGTGTGTGCCTGACTCGTACTGTGTTTTAATTTTAATGTGAATGAAGATGCGGTGCACCTGCATAAGGTGGAGGGAAATTGTACTGTGTTTTGGTAAAATTTTACTGTGGTCTGCCTCTTGGCAAGGGATGTTCGGGTGCTTTGTAAATAATTCTTGTAAATCAAGTCCATTGGGAGCAGTTAGTGTCCTTGTTTTGGAGAAATTTGTGCACAACAGGGACAGGGCTCTTGCTTGGGACAACAGGGGTTGGCAGTAAGTGGAGATGAGGACACGGGAGCTGCAAGTTGACATTCCTGTCTGTTCTATCTGAAAGGAGATGATGTCAAGTGACTTACCCTAGGCCAAGTCATTCCTTCCAATAGTTGCTCTTATATTTTCTTGGCAACAGTATTAGCCACGTTCTTAGGCCAACTTGGCCGTGCTCTCATTGCCGGTGTGAGTGGCCCACTGAGGTATGCTCCCAACAGCTGCGTGGGCAGCTAATGCATCCATCACAGCCTGACCCTGGGGAAGGAAGAACTTACCTGTGAAGAGCTTAGGGAAAAACTGAAGTGCAATATTGACTCCTCCTGCATCCTCCACTTCAGTGTCTTCTAACTTTTGCCACTCCAAGCAGCCTATTCTGAACAACTGTTCAGAAATATGTATACTATTTTGTACACTCAATATTTCATTTTTAATACTGCTCAGTGTGGCTCTGATGTGTAGCAGCTTTACTGGCAAGGTACCTTGAATGTCTTGGTTGCTCTGAACTTTCCTGTTTGGCTGTCTGGGGGATTTCAGAACTAGAAAAATATAGATTTTAATTATTTGGTGTAAAGAATTCTATTTTAGTGAATTAAGTTATTAAAAATGTGGATCCAAATTTACATTATCCCTAGGTTTTTTTTATCTGTCCTTTTTTTTTATAGTTTGGGCTTCCTGGGTGATTTCAAGTGCCATTCTAAGTGTTTTCACTAATCTTAACTTCTTACTAGATGAAGGATTTGGCTTGCCATCTGGTTTAACTCGGTGCCTTTCAGGCAGGTAATTTTTCAGTGGAAATTAACTGTGGAATGTTTCAGAGGATCATTGCATGTTTAAAGAATGTAAGTCTGAGCCGCTTCCTTGCGCACTGGAGGGAATGTCAGCAGATATAAGTATGTTTAGTCTGAGAGCAGAAGGGCAGACAAGGAAGACATTGTATGAAGATGTATAGGCCAAGCAGAGATAACCACTGGAGACTGAAAGACCGGAGTGTTGCTTGCTAAGGTCTAGAATTGTTATTACTATTACATGTATTACTATAGCCTCCAAAAGGTATTTCAAAGGGAGGGGATTTTTGAGTTTCTGTAAGTAATAATGGAGTAATCTCTGCCTAGTAAAAATTGGCATAGCATCCATAGCTTAAAGCCACTAAGAATCTGGACTAGAATTACCTTAATATATTTGGTTCTGGTAGAGCTAGAAATTAAAACAAGACAAATCTTTCATAAGAGGGGAAAAGTAGCTAGCAAAATAAGCAGTAAGTATCAAATTGCAGAAAATAGCCTCTGGAGCCATTGAAATGCAGCCCTTCCTTAGGAATTCAGGAGCCAGGTGTGTAGGAGGTCTTCTGAACAACCTGGCCAGCACTTTTGGGTATATAGGCACCAAAGGACAGTTAAATTCATAATAGTCTAGTTGCAGTAAGCTGGTCTGACTAAAATAGTCATTACAAACAGCCAGTCTGGAATCCTTGCTCATGCAAGTGAGTGAATACATACTAAGAGTAGGAAGGGTTTTCATTGTGTCAGCAGCTTTAGAAGAATATGGAATAGTAAGAAAAAAAAGAGTAGTCCATTCAAATGTATCCTTTGAATAGGGATGCTAGCTACAGTTGTATTTTCTGTAGTGTGTTGCTTGCAGTCCCCCGGCAGACTTCACTTGCTGGCATTGGCAAGTGCAACTCCCATTAAACTTAGTGGGAGCTGTGCTTGCTGAACTTGGCCCTCTGCCTGTAGAAAATTAAATGTGTTGGCAGGTTAGCCAGAGGAAAGTGTTCTTCTCTTTGGGGTGCTCAGCACTTGTTCTGAGGTGCTCTGGGCTTGTGGAAGAGAGAAACTCTTCAAAATCAGGGCTAGCCAGGAGGGCTCAGACAAATTGCCTCTTCTTTCTTCCTCTCTGTATTAAATGCTAGGAGGCCTGAGAACTGTGCAAAGCATGGTCACGGGCAGGCTCAGGATGCATAGTAGCCTCACCTGCACCTTGGACTTTGTGTTTGTACCCATAATAAGGAGAACTTCCCCTTTATTTTCTCTTTTATGAGGCAGGGGTTTGACAGGGGACATCAAAGTCATGGCTTCAACCTTTTTCCAGGTGTGGTGGCCACACTAGCATGTATACAGTGGGGATTGTAACGTGTGTGTGTGTGTGTGTGCTCATGCATGTAAGCACACTCTTCAGCACCTGGAAAACAACAGAAAAATGTGTGAAAAGATCTTCAAATCTAAGACTATTTTTGAGTTATTGCAGTGTGATCATTCTTCTTCTAGGCTATGTTTTAGCCCCAACCTGCATTTCTCTAGCTTGTCCTTTATTTGATTATTTTTCCAAATCCCCCTCTTAATTTGTGAGGGCAGCTGAGCTGCCCTTTCCTGGGATTTCATGAATTAAAAATACCCCACTATCCAAATGTCTTGGGAGACTCAGTCCTGTTTCTGAAAGTGAGGTAGGCACTTAGTAGTATAAATCCCATTACAAATAAATGGGATTCAGAATTGCTTATGCCTAGTGCTTTTTGGGTTGTGGTGTTTTTTTTTTAAATGGAAGCTTGGTCCTCTGCTAGCATGTGTTTTCAAAAAAAAAAAGTCACTTTGTGTTACTTGAAATTGTGCTTAAAATAAAGCAGTTCTATAAGACGCTGGTTACTAGCATTCCTTGCGTTGTATGATGACTTACTTCTGAAGTGGGCAGAATTATATTATCTGGAGTTGCAACACTTCAGTCTCTCTTAGAATGTTTACAATAAAAATCTGATGCTGACAAGTATTGTGGAGTGTATTTATTCTCTTGCTGTGGATTAAGCAATTGATTCTGAAAGATTAAAATGCCCCACCTGCCTTCTTGCACACTTCTGTTTTGCCGTGTCAAACAATATAAAATGAATACTGCACTTCCCTCTATCTAATTGAATAATTTACTGTAAATAGCTGTCATTTACTTTAGAGCAGTAGGGGATCATTAGCCAAATGGATGTGAGTAAGTCATGCCTTTAATGCGTTAGAAGGGCCTAAAATGGAATAATCTAAATGGGACCATCAATACAGCAAGCTGAATTAAGTCAGAGGCACTTAAAGCTTTAAGTCCTCTTTCTTGTAAATTACACGCTCCCTTGGCAGAAAGGTAATCAAGAACTTGCATAAAATATGGCATCTTTGTTTCAAAGCTTTATTTTTAATGAATAAAATAGTACAATTTAGGTGACATGATTGGTAGGTATAACTGTGTTTTGGATTTCCCTCATTTTAATTACCTCCCTTCCTTACTGATTGAAGCCTTCTTGCTTGCAAGCAGCTACTTGTGCTGACTGATATTGGCTCTATTCCGTAAATAAGTAAGATGAGCAGGTAATAAAATATCTTTTCTTGACTTTTATGGGTATATGACCTGATAATTATTTGCAGAAGTTGCTATTTTGTATATGTAATTTTAGAAAGGTCCCAGTCAATCTTAACTCCTAAATGTACAATATGTTTTTGGCATATTTCACCACTGAAGTCAGTGGGAGGGCTGTTAGGTGCTTTAATGCATCTGTCCTTCTCATTGACTACTCCTGGCCCATCTAGTTCTTCCATTCAGGTCCCTGTTATCCTGGAATAGGTTGGTCTTCAGTTAGAAGCTGGTATCACACAGTCACAGAATGGTTGAGGTTGAAGGGACCTCAGTAAACTTCAAAAAGGAACACTCTTATGGGTAATGCAAACTATCAAAGTTACAATTAATTAAAATTATCTGTAAATCGAGTCTTGCACCTCAAGACAGTTGCTACCTGTATTGCATCCTCCTCTTAGGATGTCATTGAAAGTTTGGCTTCTGATTTTGAGTCACAGTGACTTTGTGGGAACAAGTGGCACGTGTTTTACAAAAAAAGAATTTCACTTCTGAGTTTTGACTTTGCTCTGTTTCATTCTTCTAATCTTTTAGGTGTCGTAGGATGTTAAGGTTCCTGACCTATTTTTCCATGTTTATTCCCTGCCGAATTCCCCTCTTAGTCATCTCCTGCCATTGGTCAACAATTTCATATTTTTTAAACTTTTTTTTTGTGCACTAGGCATTCCACTCTCGCATTTATGAACTCTTCA
Organism: Haliaeetus leucocephalus; assembly: GCF_000737465.1. Lineage (NCBI taxonomy): Eukaryota > Metazoa > Chordata > Aves > Accipitriformes > Accipitridae > Haliaeetus > Haliaeetus leucocephalus. The sequence goes on from NW_010972609.1 coordinate 12,000,113, forward strand.
ATTCTTGGAATTAGATTTGGGTAGATATTTTGAAATAATCAACTTGAGGTTCAAGGGCTGTAAACAAACAAAAAAGCCCCTGCCTCCAACACTATTGCAAATGTAATCTGTCACTGCACTGAAAAGAGCAGAAGAATTTGATACACCATTACTTCAGAATATGGAGAGGTTAAATAACTTGCTGTGTAGCTGGGAGGAAGTTGGTGACAAACCTTGTTGTAGAAAGCAGGATGATTTCCTTATTTTCATTCCCTAGCTGTAACCACTGCCCTATGTTTCCTGTAACTGATTCCCCCCGCCCTTTTTTACTGAAAATTTTTTTTTAAAGGTAAATTCATCTTCTGCTTTGAAACTTTTCAGAATCTGCTTATGAACTGCTTTCACTTTTATTGGATGAGTCATGAGTCAAAAGCTCTGTCCTGTAGTTCCACCATGAGTAATGCTTAGCATTTTCTTGGGTTCTCTTTTAGAAGACTATTAAATTAAAAGAAGAATCTGTTTTTTGATATCTTAATGGACAATTAGGTGGCTGGGTCTCAGAACTGATTTACATTTACCACTGCAGTAATTTAAATTTTTTCCTCCAATTTAAGGATGTCACTTTTTAACTTGCATGTATATGTTGCTGGTCATAGCTCTACATCTTTAAAGAAATAAAAACTTTTCAGTTTTGGGGAGTTCTGTACAAGTATTGATTCTGCTTTTGGGGACAGTTTTTCACTGAGGTCTGTATCGACAGTAGCTACAAAAGCTGGCCCGTGTACACAAGCTTCAAGTTACCTATGTGACATTCAAGTTGTGGTAATGAATACAGATAGTATGTGGCTTCAGGAATCCTACTCTTTCACCTGAGCACTGACTCACAGGTCATGGGCTGTTCCCCTGAAACCTCAGGGCTGAGTCTTGTCCAGATAACACGTATTTAAAGAAGAACTTACGTGCAGTCTCTACTGCTGGTGGGGCAGACTGTCTCCCTGACTGCTCAGATGGCAGATTCTTCCTCCTCTTGGATGCCAAGGTACTGGCACTTCAGTAGATGGGTATTGGCAATACCTAGCAAGTTATTTGATATGCCTGGCCCTCAAGTATTTACTCGTATAACATAAGTGTGATTGGCACAGGCAGTTCTTCGGATCCAGTTGATGTAAATGTTGGATTGTTGATAACATCTCTAAGCTTACGTACCTTGAAAATAATGGAAGCTATATTTACAGGTGGAATATATACTCTTTCCCCACGAGGGGTTAGGTACCTGTCTGTTCTCTTGCTGAGGCTGATTATTGGCTTTGGTTGCATTAGCAATATTGGGAGATGATGGGTGTTTAGAGATGAGCAGAGTTTTCTGAGGCTGATCATGGAAAATGGAGATGTATGAAACTCTTAAACATTAAATTCTCTCTAGAGATGATAGATGGGAAAATGCTGGTATTTTAATAGCAAAATGAGCTCTTAGGAGAGATTTGGAGTTTACTTGGCTACTCTTGCAAATGGGAGATGGTCTGTTCTACAGCCCACGTATCACAGGTAATAACAGAAACAAGCCCGAAGACTGAAGTTTTTGGGGCAGTGGATCAGCTCTGTGACCTCTGCTAAGTTTTGGTGCATTTGCACCTGAAATCATCAACACTAGATTTCTGGGAATGGAAGTTCAGGGAGAACTTTCACGCTTAAGGATTTCCTTGGTCTTACCAATTTCATGTGCCTGGAGGGTTAGTAGTGTACAGGCTTGCATTGGAAGGGAGTGAACAGACCGCTTTCCAAATGCGAATCTAATGTGTATCTGTCTGTCTGACTTTCAGCGAAGTATTAATGAGCAAGTTCTGTGGCATAGTCATAAATAACTGCAAGGCTCAAGCCAAAATTGTGGATAAAAAAACCCCCAAAGTCACAGTTATGTTTTTCTATGGGGAGGAAAAATAAAGTCTGGAATCTGAGCACTCCTAAGCCTAATGATTAGGAATTAATTGAATTTGGCTGCTAATAGGAAAAGCTTGGCTCTGCGACCTTTACTTCCAACTAATTCTGGTGTATGTGTCTCTACTTGTGCCATCACAAACTATTAGACCTCATGATAATAATGAGAAATATTTATCAAAACATTAGCCCTCTTCTGCAATGAGACTTGTACTGTTTAAAAGATAATTTTTCTCTGCTTTTGATATCACTTTTTAGAAAATCATGAGAAAAATAATACAGCCGTCCAGGAACAGACTAGGAAGTAGTTTATTGCATACTCAAAACTCGCCTGTCAGTTCCTTTTGTGTAATAGGTTACCAAATATCAGTTGAGGAGCACAGTCAGTTACTGTAGCTCACTTGATAGCTGTGAAGTTGCTGGACTCCAGTAACTTGCTATGTATCTGGGAGTTACCAATGAAAAAGAAGATAAGAGGCTATAACTTGTATACCTTCCAAATTTGGAGCTTTACTAAGTAAAAGTACTGTGACATGTAGATAGTCACTTTTTAAATCAAACTACACAGGTGTCTACTGAGCTACAATATTTGTAGGAATGGTAATGTGTAATACAGAGTTATGATGTATATTACTCAATATTGCTATAAGCTGATGGAGGATGTTGTGTTGACTCTACAGCATAGCTGAACTTTAAACAAAAGACAAAAACCAAAAGGCCTCGCACAAAGCCCTCTTTGCTCTACACTAATGTTTTTGTCCTTGTACTGAGTGTAAGTGGCAAACCCTGAGGGTCTGTCTTTCCCATTTGCACTGAATCCTAAGTCATGCAAACTTTTCACTGATGGACACGTTTCTGGAGAAGGGCATCCGGTTTTGTTCTGTCAGGATCAGTAATGTTATAAGATCTCAGGTGTAGCAGTTCTTCATATGTACATCCATCAACATCCAAACTTTACTTGCTAACAAACAATGCTTCTCTCCTTGAGTCTCTTCCTATTGTTTTGTTGCTTTCCTTCTTGGCCCTTCCATACTAGAACTTCAGCCTATGAATTGGGGGGGGGGGGGGGGCGGGGGGG
>NW_010972609.1:12003114-12009547 GCF_000737465.1 Haliaeetus leucocephalus
CCCCCGCTGGGGGGGGGGGGGGGGGGGGGGCGCGCAGAGAGGGATGTCAGATGTGAAGTAAACAACCAAACAAAAATCCCAACCAAACCAAAATCCCAAACCACAAAACCCCATGAAAACTGTGCCATTGCATCAGATAATACCATTTGAACTGTTTTTGCTTGTCCTTCCAGAGCTCTGCAGCCAGAGGCTCAGGAGTGTTCTTCACACAAAGACTGAGTGCAGCATGTTGACTAGTAGGCTTTGCACTTCTTGCTCCCTGCTGTTCCCCAGACACAACTTGATCTCTGGTGTAAATCTAATCTAATGTGTACAGGCTGCAGAGTGCCCCTGAGCCTTTTTTGCTAGGGATTTCTGGATGTGCTCTGGTCATGGGCCACCTGCCCCTGAGACACTGAGTATGGGAGTGATCTTACAGGGCGGTTCTGCCTCAAGTCCTGCTGGGGATTCCCTTTCTGCATTATTATTACAGCTTTTTGGCTCCTTCATGTTGTTTTGTGCAAAGGACAGAGGGAGAAGAAAATGTCTGATGATTGGATATTCTTTGGCAGTGGTTCAAAAACATAAATGCAGTATTTTCTCCTTAAAAAGAGAAAAAGCCCACTGCTGCTTTATTACTTGACCTTTATGAAGAATTCTAATGACTAGGCAACATAGTTCTGCTGACAGGCTGTCTGCAAGTGTTAACTGGAGTTATTAAAGGAAAAAAGCAAGAAGTAGAAACAACACTCAAATATTGCTGTAGGCTCAAATGTTCTTTTTTTGTGTGCGTGTGTATTAGTAATTTCACAAGTATACTCTGATTTTGTGGGGTTTTTTTGTTGTTGTTCAGCTTGTAGGAAGAAGTTTGTGTTTGTCTACTGCAATTGTCTCTATCTAGAAAAGACATGCTTAAAGGTAGAGACTGTAATTAGCATGAATATTGCCTAGTGAAGGAGAATCACTGTTCAGAGAGCTGGGATCCTTGAAAGTACATAGCTTAACCATAGTTGCTTTACACGTTCCTTGGTTTCTGTTGGCTCATCTTGCATGCTTGTCACTAAATTGGATTTCCTGTTCTTGTATTCTCTTGAGACACCTTATTAGCAGGCAATAACTTTAACATCTCCCATTTACTTTCTTCCATTTTAACTTTTCTATAGCTTTCTGATGTCCGTTTCTTTCTTTTCCCAATATGTAGAGGAAAGGGAAAAAAAGTTATAAATTTTAGTGATAGAAGTAGCCAGTTTATCAGTAATTCAAATAGAGAGGTGGTTCAATGACTAGAGAGAGCTATTCTTGTCCTTTTGTGTTTGTGTTAACTTTTAGGTAAATGTGTGTTTATCTGTAGTGGTCTAAAGCTGGTTTTAAGATTTTCAGAGTTATGACAAAGAAGAGCGATTGGATATTAACTCTGGAAAATGAAAAACTTAATGGCTGCTGGCAAATATCGTGAAAATACCACCACTGTTTACCATGTAATGCCTTGTGATACTCCGATAGAAACTTGGCTAGTGTAGGCTGTGACCTGAATTAATAATATTGTTTTGCTCATCTCTGTTAAAATGTCAGATTTTTTTGTTGTTTAAAGGAATATCAATGTAAGTAAAGATGCCTTTCAGACTGCCTGTCTGATGAACTGGAATGGATATTAAGTAAGATGAAATCTTTTCATTACAGAAAATGGGTTGTACACAGAGATGTGCAAAGATATTATTGTCATCTTTCCTTGCAGCGAGCTACTTGTGTGGGTCCTTATTCTTTTTCTTTCGTTGAAGTTGTTAAATATGATGTTATTGTCTTGTCTATGTACTTATTTACAGTATTGACCATTGGAATATTTGGTTTCAATTTGTACTTGCCTCATGTTTAACTTTGGGTAAATCACTTAATTTCTGTTTCTCTCTTACCTGCCTGGATAAGATGGTTTTCTTTTATCTCCTCATTTTAAGCTCCTTTTGGATTTTTTTTGATGTTTGTAGGGGAAATAATGAGTCTTAGCTGTAATTTCATTGCACTCAGAAGCCTCGTGTTAACAAATAACAAAACCATGATATTCTGTAGGCATTTCTTCTGAGCAGCATGGTACAGGCTTGTACAAGGTAAGGTGCAAAAATCTCCTCCATCTATTTTTTGTTGTGCCCCACACAAAGGTGAGTTGAAATAACAGCCCTTTTATTTCTGTTCTCCACACGGAGACTGGGAAGACACAAGATGCCACCTCCTGTTGAGGACACAAGATGAAATCCTTCAGACTGGATGTTGTTTGCATGTGGCTGTGGTGTTGAGGGTAAATCGGACCACAGCAGGGGAATTTCAATTGAATTGATTTCTTGCCAATCAACGCAAACCTCTGACCTCTAATACAGATGTTGGGGGAAGTGTGGGGGAGCCCCCAACCCGGCCTCCGCTGCCCTTATTTTCAGGGACACCTGGGGGGCTGAGGTGGTGCTGGCAATCGTTTCCTCACGGTTCCCCTCCTGGTGGCCGCAGGCCCCTCGCAGTTCCCCTCATGGTGGCCGCAGACCCCTCCTCAGCTCAGCCCTGAAGCCGCTGCCCTGGCCATGTGGTTTGGGCTGGGTCCTGCTGCTGGGCTTTTGCTTACCTCAGGGCCGGCTAGAACTGGTTCCAACCAGTGGGCTCCCCTCACAGCCTGGGGGGGGCGGCTCGGAGCCATGCCTGTGAGGTACTGAATTTACAGCTGGTATGTTCCCGATTGCCGCTTTATATTGAGGTGGGAAGCAGTGGGGGGAGAAAAAGGAAAAAAAAAACCAAAACCAAAAAAGGAGTGGGAGTTGTTCTTTGGTCTGATCGCAGCTGGGTGTCTCCGAAGAGAAAGGCCTCGTACACGTAGGGGCCATCGATGCAGGCGCTGCCATGGCTCAGGGCGATCCACAGTGAAGAGAGGTGGTCCGCAAACCAGGTGGTTAAAGCCTCTTTATCTGTTTCTTTCCTCAGAAATACTTTTGAAACCAAGAGGCCGTGACCAGCAGCAGGGATGCCCCTATGGTGAGTGTTCGAATTGAGGCTTTTGTTGGTGCACGTAATGTCAAATTGGCCGTTTGGTTTATTTTAAGAAGGGAGGAGGAAAGCACTATGCAGTCTGTCAGAAAGCAAGGGAAGTGTAAATACAGAGGAGTTGTACCTCTCGGCATTTTAAGGTAGCATTAATACAGCTCTGAGAACCAATAAACATTTTTATATGGTGATTGTTCTGCATCACATAAAAGATAAAATATAGCTCTGGAGTGCACCAACTTGCCACCTATTATTCAGTTCCTGAACCTCAAAAGCAAATTCTTTTCCAGCAAAACTGCCTCTAAAATGCTAATTGCTAGAAATGTGACCGCTAATCAGTTTGCTCCCATAACACTGCCATCTATATAAATAGGTGTGCATCTTCCAGAAGGGGAGATTTTAAAGACTTTCACTGATAAGATTTTAAAAAAGGATGCCAACTAAGTGATTAGCCCAGTGGCTTTTTGCCGAAAATAATTTTAAGGGGGGTGGTGGTGGAAAGGAAACCTTAAAATCCGTTATACCCTTCTCTATCTTCTTATATTGAATATTTTTATAATGTAGTCCATGATGATGTAAACTCCATCTTTCTAGAGATTTTATATCTAAATGGGAAAATTTGCTAAAGATACATCGTAAGAAAACTCATGCCTTGGCAAAAGGACTAACTGTAGTGCATGCAATGACAGATCTCTTCCGTTCCTAATCTGTGTCGTGGAGAAAGCTGGATTACCTAGGTAACATGGGTCTATGTGTCCCCTCGCAGTGCAATCAGATCTTCTGGTTGCATTGCAGATATTCTAGTTAGTGTGTTTCCGTATGATCTGCTTGTTAAAATAAAGAAATGGAATGAGCAATCCAACATCTCTTGCTTTAAAAGCAGATTTTTGTGAAAAGCAGACTTTTGTGTTGTGGTTATCATGAAGAAAAAATTGTATATGCTCAAGGAGGGTATGCTGAAGACTCTAAAACCAGAAGGTGTATGAAGGAATCAAACTCTGTATGCAAATGCATGGGACTGGCTTCAGATTTCCCCCTCACAGCCCCCCACCCTGGTATTTGCAGTTGACAATGTTGCACTACTTGTGCTATCTTAACATCTACAAAGTAATGTCCCTTGTCTGTAATTTTCAGGATGATCTATCTGAACTGAGATAGATCTTCATCTGTTTCTCCTCTTCTGCCCCACCCCCACCGCCCCGTGTATTTCTAAGGTACTTTCTAAGGTATAGCTGTGTACAGTAAGGCTAAGATGAGAAAAACGCAGAACACAAGAAGTAGCACAGGCTTCAGTTTGCATGAATAGCTACACTAGATAGAGATATATATATACACACACCATACCCCCTTTTTATATACACGTATATATTATAATATATAAAAATACTAACATAATAGAAAGAATGTAAAATAATTTTAAAATAACAAAATATAAAATGTTTTAGAAAAAATATTAAAATAATGTAGTTGGATATAATAATATAGTATATTTAAATGAATGTCAAATATATACTCTATTATGCAATATATATATTTTTATATGTATATATTCAAGGCCAGGTTGGATGAGGCTTTGAGCAACCTGATCTAGTGAAAAGTATCCCTACCCAACCCCAGGGGGGTTGGAACTGTAGATGATCTTTAAGGTCCCTTCCAACTCAAACCATTCTATGATATATAAAAAGGAGTATTGTCAAAGATAAAGACTTGTTTAAAATGAGATCATCTCTGCAGAAAATAGAGAGAAAAGATGGGAAGAAGTATGCATTAAAAATAAAACCCTGTGTGAGCGAAAATGTATTTATGCTTCAGATTGTACTTGAAGTGTAAGGCATAAACTACTCAGCAGTGTTTCCCCTTTGATTATTGGTTCTGTAAGAGCAGCTGTCATGAATGAATGCTGCAGGTAGCACCTGTTCCCATCTCCCCTTTTCTAGTTTTAATTTTGCATTCTGGGAGTGTGGTACATACATCTGTGTATATGATCACATGCTAATACAACCCATTTTAATGCTTCATTTGAAGGACTCTTCATTATTTCTTGCTCCTGGCTTTATGGCTGCTTAGATTTGGGACACCCAGCTTAATTCTGAGTTGGCTTTTACTATTGTAATTAATTCATATCTATATAAACCTGTTATAATGCAAAATGACAATGGGATCCTGAGTCCTTAAATGGTTAGTGTGGAAAAACTTCTGATGGACCAAATGTGTTGCTGAAGGACAGAGTGTATGTATTTACATTCTGACCTATCACATAAATGCTGTCAGAATTTTGCTCTTAACTTGATTTGTGGCATTCCATTAACAGTTATTCTGTGTACCAGGAGAATAATAATTAATGATTCCCAGACTCCCAGAATTGCAACATAAGGACAGGCACTGTTTGGCAGAACAGAGATTGTACTTTACTACAGACAGGAACTGTTCATATTAATCAAGTGATATTTAGTCTGAAATGACTTTTAGCTAGTGACTTCTTATTCTCAGGTTAACCATATTACTTACACGTAACATGCTCTTCTAATTCTGATGATTATTAATAATCAAAGTCTAGATGCATGGATTTCCATCTTTCAGAAAGAGAAATTGTGCTCTTGATTGACCTTATTTTAAGATGTCTTTAGTGTTGAAATTACCAAGTTAGGGTTTAGAAATGGGGTGGTGAAAGTTTATGGATTTGCTCTTTGATTTAAGCTTTTACAAGGCTGGACACACGTGCAGTGAATGAGTTAAAAAATGTGAAATTAATTGTATGAGTTTCAGGGCTTAGTTATTTAGGACATAATTTTGTGATGGAGAACTTTTTCAGGGCCATCAGTAGTAGGAGTAAATGAGTCACACTTATTTTACCTTGAATACATGCTATTACTGTGATACTTTTCGACAAGGATGTGTTTTTAACAGAATCCTGACTGCTAAAATCCTCCTAATTTCTAGCTTGTTAAATATAAGCTAACATGTTGAATGATGGTGAGGAAATTTAAATTGGGAGATTTTACAAGATGTTATTTCTGCTAGGAAAACAAATTGCATCTTTTGTAGGATGCTAAAAAGCCATGTTGCACTGTAGAAGCTGCTCTCCAATGCTAAACAGACTTGGGCAACAGGAGGCTCCCAGCAGGGAGTTCCTGTAAGACAGGAGCTGACTGCTGGTGTGGAACCAGTGGTTTAACAGCTCCCAGCTGCATTGCTGTGCTAGCGGGGCATTGCAAAGGTTTCACAGGTGCTGCCAAGCCTGGTGTAACTTAGGATGAGGCTCCTCCTTCTTTAACTTGTGGGTGGGCTAGTTTGACGGGTTTTTAAGCTCTTTTTAGTTCTCTGTCAGTTGCTAGCATTAGGGCCTGGTGCTTGTATATGAGCAAGTTCCCCCTTCCTGGTGGTGTGGTTTTTTTGTTTGTTTGTTTGTTTTGGGGGGGGGGGGGGGGGGGGGGAG
>NW_010972609.1:12009557-12228382 GCF_000737465.1 Haliaeetus leucocephalus
TTTTTTGGGGGGGGGGGGGGGGTTGGCCATGAAGGTCACATCGTCTGCTGACACTGCTTTTTCTGTGAGCAATGCTTATGTGCTGTTTCAGGTGTGATGCTTTGTTTTCTTGTGTAGTAGTTCTTTGAAAGAAGCTTTTGGCTGACTGTCTTTGGGAATGAAATGTGGTTTGTGGTCTGCTTATCTACATCTATCCACTAAACATGGGGAAATAACATCCTGAAATCTAATTCAGTATTGATGTGACAAAGAGAAAGATGAAGGACACAATCAGAGACTGCTGCCTTAAATACATCTAATTCCACATGCTGCTATCTACCAGAAAAATTTAATCAATTATAAGTCATTATAATTGTGATACAACTCTATGTGCAGCCATTTATTTATGTAAAATCCTATGTAAGGTATTAAAAAACTGGCCTTATTGTGTGTCGAAGAACGACAATTTTATTACTTCAACCTAAGTGGCACTCAGGCTTGTAGCGAAATGACCAGTATTGCAAACTACAAGTACTGTTATTTTTTTGGTGCGAGTTTACCTAGACAGCATCTCTGACCAGCTGTGTGCCTGATCAGTGGCCACTGAAACCAGTGGAAAAAAGCCATTAGCCTCTCCTGTGCAACTCTGCTAATGTTGCCTCTTAGTATGTATATATTTTATAAATGTGAGTGTGTGTGTGTGTATATACATATGCATAGAATCATTTAGGTTGGAAAAGACCTTCAAGATCATCGAGTCCAACCATCAACCATGCCCACTAAACCGCGTCCTGAAGTGCCTTGTCTATGCGCTTTTTGAATACCTCCAGGGATGGTGACTCAACCATTTCCCTGGGCAGAACGTATATACAAACCATATATATGTTTTTATGAAATTTAAAGTCAGAGGGGCATCTTTTAAATGGTCATTAGGAGAAAGGTCTCTGACTTGAGGCACTGTTTCAGATATGTAGCTCTGCTTGCTACAACACTGTCTCCACCATCTGTAAGGAAGCAGCTAGCGGGAAGGATTGAGACGTGGGCGTATGCTTACAGTTTGTGTACCCTTGAGCACGTGTGCTTATGTGCGTGCCACCTGTTTTAGTTGCATATAGTCATTGTGTGAGAGGTATTGAACTTCTTGGTGTTTCTGCAGAGAGACTCAGACAGCAGCTACAGCAGAGGCTCTGCACATTGCCCTACCCGTGTTTCAGTCCCTCAAAGAAAAACCCTTGAAGAGGTTTTCATGGTTTTCATGTGTGTTTGTTAGTAACAGTGTGTCTCTGTTCTTCCATGTCTGTTGTCCTGTATTTGCCAGACTAAAGAAAACTTTGACCCCAAGGAGGATGTTTTTTGTAGAAGATGAAATACTTGATACTTTGAAAGCTTCTTGCTTTGACTTGGTGATGCTTAGGGTGCTATAGTAGGAGACTTTCCTTTTAGAATGCTGACTAGAGCTCAACACTGTGTTGTGGCCTTTAATAAAAAGCAGCATCAACTAAATAGAAGGATTCATCAGTCCTGTCATGGTCTTTACTAGGAAGTACAGTTGTCTTGGTCTTACTTGGAAAAGTGAATGAGAAGACTGAAAACTGAACGTCTGCCATTGAGCACCGTAATTGCCCAGAGCATGGAGGAGCATTCTGAGCAGGACCAGAAGCCTGTACTGTATCAGGCACTGGGTCTTCAACCCCCCTTGTAGTCATGGGTGTAGGTGGGCTAGTGTGGTACTTTACTGTCCTGGGGGTACAGCTGGTCCTCTGGCAGACTGCCAGGTGTTTGGGGAGAGCATTTCCTCATGTTGTCAACGTTAACTTGGGCTTAAAGATTTGAGCTAATATCTAATCGTAGTCCTGAGACAGACTGTTTGGTTAAGATAGTGGTGTGTCATTTTGTTATTGTTCCTGGAGCATAAGTGACCTCTAAGTAGGAGTTGATCATGTTTTTAAAGGCTCTCACCCATAATATAAATGTGTGTTTTGTGGGAAGACAACGTATAAAAAGCTGCATTCTTGTCAGGTTTCTAATTTATAGGGAACAATGACATGCAATAATCTAATTTATGTCTGTGTACATTATGTCACTGATCACAAGTAATGAGTACAAGCAGATGCTTTGATTTGTATGTGTAGAAATTGTTAGTGGGCTGAGGTAATGGTGAAATAGCTTTAGCTTGCCAGAGGAAAGCTGTTGATTCTGTGCTGGTAGCATACAAAAGTAAATCTTGTGCCTAAAGCTGAGCAGAAAGAGATAGCTAGTGTTGATGAAGTCTGTACTTCTGCAGGCCGAAATACTATTTTCTCAATCCTTTACATGATAGGATTTAGGAGAGGAAACTTCATCTTGGAGATTAAAGTTTTATGCTGATGTGTTCATCTTTGATTAAGGGTATCTCCTCCAAATGAAGATAGTGATAATCATGATAAGTGGCTATTTTCAGTAAATCTGATCATATGATTATCTGTATTTGGTGATCTTAAAAGTCTTTGACAAAGAGACCAAAAATTCTATTAGTAAAAAGAAATTAAGATAGCTGATTTTTTCCAGTTGTTAGTGAAGTCTGTGCATCATATGCTAAATGCTTTAAAAAAACCAACAACAGTAAGCTTGTTTTTCAAATCTTGGTGTGTCATGGGAGCAGGATACATACAAATATTTTCATACTTGGGCATATAAATTTTCAGGCACAGTCTATCAAATGTCTGCAATCTTTTTAAATTCTCCCATATTTCACTGTACTCCTTTATTAGATGCATGGACTAAGAAGTTTGTTTGTTATTTCCAGGAAAATTTGGGTAGGGAGGAACACAGGATGACACCATTACCAAAGCAATCTGGTGCTAATATTGGACAGGGCATGTGAATGCATTACTTCGGTTGTAATACTTTTATGTACTCAGGACAATGTTTGTGGGATCTTGGGAAAAAAACAAGGACATGCATTAGCAATGAAATTAGTTTGCTAGGAAGGACTCTGAGGACCACTCTGTGTCAATTAAGAGCAATTTGGAGTGGCAAATATCTTAAATGCTGGCTGACTCAGCTTGCAGAATGTAGCCAATAACCAAATGGCAGAATTTCACAAGTGGCTACATCAAAACCTTTGTCTCAGTTGATGACACAAACAACATTAATTTCCTGTGTAAAGTATTTTCTCCAAGAGTGAAATCCACCAATCCCAGGTTTTTCTTCACATCTAAGAAAGTATCGTTTCCCCACTCTTCCTGTCTCCTCCTCCACATTCATTCATCTCCTCGTTATTAAGTCACAGATTAATCTTTTCCTTCAAATATTTTGCATTAGTTTTCCTCTAGCCATGTGGGTGAGTGGGAATGACTTAACCTTTTTTGGTGCGATACATTGTCTCTGGCTTTTGTTGAGAATACTTATTGATCTATGGTAGGTAATGCCCTAATGTGAGATGGGGCTAATTAAGAGAAGAAGAAGACAGGCAGCACCCCTCCTTTTTGTGAAAATGAGGAGGCTGTCTTTCTCCTTCTCTCTTGCCTCTTTCTAGTACAACAGTATTTGGATGTGTCTCTTAGTCACCAGGTATAAAGGAAAAACATGGAGGAAAAAAGATGTGTACAGCATTTCAAACTGATAGAAAAATGAAGTCATTTAACATGGAAGGATCCAATACTTCAGTAAGTTAGACATCAAGGGCCTTTCTGTAAATGTAGTGCTAAATGATCCTGAAATCGTATGCACATACGCTTGCTTTCTGTTGCAATCTTTCTCTCAATAACATGAAGAATTACAATTATACTAAATCAATTTCGTCTAGAGTTCAAGCTAATTCAAAATAAACAAGGCTAAATAATAACTCAATATTAACTCAGAAATGTTCAACCCAGATGGCTCTGACCTGTGCAGTAGTCCAGGAATATGCAAACCCCATGTTGCTTATGCCATGAAATTTACTTGACGGCCTTGGTTATTGGCTGGAGTTATGTGGTAGCCTTTTGAATTGTTTTTGAGTTAGCTCCACAGATCAGTAGGAGAACGTCATGTCACCCTGGACTGAAGAGGCCTGAGTTTGCCTAGGTTTACTAAATGACTGTTTGTTTTCTTTCTAGAGTCCAGCCTATGGGGAAGTGCACATAAGAATAAGATAAATATGGCTTTTAAGGGCGAGGACCACTCAGATTCCCTTCCGTTACCTGTTCAGCGGTAAGTGGTGCACTCTGTCATCCAGACTTGAGTGATTCAATGTCTCTAAGGCTGCAGCTGCACTTTCCTTTGAGGATCCAAAGACACTTAAAAACTTATTTTTAAACTCAGTTTTAGGTAAAGTTCACACAGTATGTTGAGAATGAATGTGGAAATCTGATGTGGAAATGATGCATTTCTCAAAGCATTTGCAACTTTGTATACCTGAAGTCTGGTAAATCATGACAGTGACTATGCAGTCATCATTTTAAATGGATGAACATGTTTGCAGTAGAGATGTGACAGTGTTTACTGGATCAGTTCTTTGTCATAATGGAAATCACTGGAACTCGCTGCACTCTGTGAAGACTGCTAAAAACTAGAAATATAAATTTCTTTAACCTGGTTGACTTTCTTCAGGTGTAGCTATCGTAATGATACGAAGGTTATAGTATAATCTCTCCAGTCCGTGGTGCCCTGGTGGGACTGGAGACATTGGTGACTCTACTAATCAACAAGTTTTTAAAATCTGGCTGTTGGTTGGCATCTAGTAGCTGTATCTGCATAGCATACTTTCACTTCTAGCATAATGGAGGTTCCATGAAAAGAAAAAAAATGAATAATGAATACAATAACCTTCTGCATTCTCATTGAACTACAGTCTTGATATGTGGCACAAGTGATTTTTTTGGGGGAGGGGGTGGTGGTGGTGGTGTGGTGTGTGTGTGCTGCTGAATCCAGGAATAAAATCAGAAATAAAAAGGATTGAAATTTCAGTCTTTCTCCTAGTCTTCTTTCTCCAGGTCAGATTGTAATTCTTTGTTGTAGTTAACTGGCTGCTGACATGCAATCTCAAAATGTGATGCTTTTCTTCATAAGAAATTTGATATTTTTCTACCTTTCCCTGGTTGAGTCTTCTAGCAGATACTTTGGTAATGCTGTTAAACTCACAGTCACAGTAAGACCATATGAGTATATTGTCTTCTGGAAAAAATACCATGTGGAGGAACATAGTTTGGGTATTCTAGGTGCCAAAGTAACTGGTACTGTTTGTTAGATTCTAGCCAAAACTTGCTTTGGAATTCAGTGAGTCCTAGAAGCCCTGAATAGCCAAGCATGGAGTGGGCTGGTATAAACAGCAATGAGGTGTCCTGTATTACTTACTAGTTTAATTTTCTTTCATGGGATGGAGCCATGGAATATAACTTCAGATGCACACAGCACTGAAAACAGACTACTGACTTTGCTATGGAAATGCTCAGGCTAACCCAATGGTCAGATAAGGTGTCAGACATCCAGGTTAATTGCTTGGTGATAACTAATGGGTTCCAGAAGCTGAATCCTGGATCAAAAGTCAAAGAAGTTGTTAAAGCCAGCTGCTATGCCAAGAACTTAGATTGCAAAATGGGCCAGTGAAGCCTCTTATTGTAGTAGAAAACTAGCTGCAAGCAGAACCAAAGGCAGTAGGTCCTATGGATGGCTGATCCAGGTTGATGGTGGCAAGTTTTGTTTGCCAACACCTAAATGGGGAAATTGGCTGCAAACTCGCTAAGCTAGTGACTGGAAATGTGGAATAGGAATATTGCATGCACCACTCAAAGGTAACAGCAGCACAGAACTGAAGAGCACTGAATTTTGTAGGCTGGAGATTTCTGGAAAAGGAAACTGCCTGCAGGTCAGTTCTACTGCATTCAGGGAAGCAGAACTCTGCCGTGCTATGTGAGCAAAACCATGCCACCTTACACTGTCTCTGCACTACAATGTACCTTGGCACAAGAAGTGATCTGCAGAAGTCCCACGTAGCAAGCACTATGTTCTGGCAAACAGCTTGGCTCAGCAGGGCAATGCTATACAGAGAAATTTAAAAATAAATACTTTCCCCCACCCCAAATAAAATATGACGCTCTTAATTTCTGTGTTTATTTTGAAAGGGAATCTTTTTTCCTTTTGATGAGGGTTATTTCAGAGAAAGCCCATGTAACAAGATAGGCAGACTGAAGTTACCAGTTGTCAGACAGGTGAAGGGCACAGGGAAGACGAACTGAAAATGAGGAAACATGTTTTTACCCTAAGAATTTACAGAAAAAACCCAGTATGGACTAGATCAATAACGTCCAGGAGCTGTACAAAATGCTGTTCTTGATGATTTTTTTTAAACACTCAACATAATAGCTTTTTCCAAAGAAATGGAATTTATGTGAGATTGAATTGTTTCTCTGGGTTGGAGAAAGGAGTGATATGGATCCCATAGGGAGTTTAAAAGGATTAAGTCAGGTTTCAAAATAACTAACAAGATTCAAGTATTATTTATTGTTTATTGTTGATGTAACCAAGCCTAGGGTGTAAGCCTGTCTCAGGATTCCAGTTCATGCTCCTGCTTTTTGTGAGGGGGACTTGAATTAATTTGAAGGCATGCACTGTTCTGTCCTGTCACAGGGAAAAGGTAACACAAACCCAACTGAGGTTAGTCCTGTGGAGCACCACAACCATGTCTTGCTTTATGTTTAGGTCCGAATCTTTCAGAAGTAAAAGCAGACACATCCCCAAGCAAGAATATCTGTCTCCATAGCAAAAGTGTACCATGCACATACAAACTGATTCCAAGTGTTTCCACAGCAGCCATTAAAGTCAACAGGTATCTTGGCTGCATAAGGAATTTAGAACTGGGGCCTTAAACCAAGTCTCTATGCTGCATGCATTGTTGTTTACGCTATTGTCTCCCCTCAGATTTTGTGGGAAAACACAGCTTGTATCGGAAAGTCTCTAGAGTATTGAGCCACTATGCTAGTGGTTTTCTAACATACTGTCAGACCTACTTTCTCTAATTGACATCCAGAGTGCTACGGATACGATATTTAAAACTAGAGAGTATCCTGAGGTAAAAACCCAAGTTATTGTTACAGAAACTTTATTTTCTGTTTCAAAGAGTTAGGAATTTACAATTAGTGACAGTTTTGTCCCTTAGGAGAGAAAATGGTTGGAATTGGATCACTTTTATAAAGAATTGTTCTAGTGACTCTCCAAAAACTGTCAGTAGTCCTACATAAAGCACTTCACAGGACCATAAAAAAATAATCTGTTGCCATGAGTGATGGCCAGTTCACTATAGCAGGTGAAAGGTATATATATTCCTTAGAGATGCATATATTCTCATTCTGTAGTAGGATTGTTTTATTATAGCTTTTGAAAAATGTCATGACCCTTTCCTCACATCTTTCTATTGGTATTGGTTTTCCATATTTCTGGTGAGCTTTTCCAGATGGGAAAGGCAATGTAAAAGGAGCGGCATTTCTCTTCTGTCCCTGGCCCCCCCTCCTGTATAATGAAAAATCATTGGCCTTTTTGTTTTCTTTAAGTTAAAATTGTAACTTACAGCTTTTTTCATTGTTGTCATGGTTTTTTGTAGTTTTCATATTGGATAGTAAACTAAACATTTGGAGTGCTGAATCTGGAGTCGTTCAGCTAAAGAAAGAGTACTCATAACAAAAAGTGAAATAGGACACTTCTTGCTTCTCAGATTATATGTTCAGTTCGGTGTTGCAATTGTGAGAAATACAGTATGATTAGACATATTTTTTAAAAAGGAATAAAGTAAGGTCTTATGTGGAAATCAGGTAAAACACCATCACCACCACCAAAAAACCCCCTCAAACAAAACCAATGAAACAAACAACCCAGCCTTGCCCATCCCCCCCTCCCCAATCTTGCTGAAAGATGTTGAAATTTGGGCTATATATCTCAGAGGTATTCTTGAAAATGAAGTGGGGGTTGGAATAGAGAGAATTTGTCTTCCTGATCTTCAGAAATGCAATACTGCTGGATTATTTAATACATTGTCTAAACATCCTTATAGCTTCAACAATGAAAGATGATACTGGAGGTTATAATTTCAACTTGCATACAAAAAAAGGGCAATACTGATTATTTAAAGTTTTGTTTGTTTGTTTGCTTATAAAAGGTCAATACTTTGAATATGAAGACCAGGAAGATAAACCTAGTAGATGTCTATATTTCATTTCTTTTTCCTGGCTTTAATAATATTATGATGTTGTGTTCTGGTGGAAGTTTACATAATCATTGGAATATAGATATGAATTCTTATCGCTGCTTCAGATGAAGGAGGTGAGGCAGAGAAAGTAGACAAGCCTTTCAAATCTAGGTAGTTGTGGTTATGCCATTTGTAGCATTTCATCTCTCAAAATCACTTCCTTGATTTGATACCCGAAAGCTGGAAAAATTTGCCATAAGAGACTTCTGTGGCAGAGCCAAAAATAGAATCCAGGCTTCCTGTCTCCTAGTTCTTAACCAAAAGACAGTCTTTCCTCCTTTTGTTACTTTCTTCCTTTTTTTGTTGAACTAAAGATCTGAGTCCTGTGAAAGAACAATATGAATAAGGTCATGTCATGCATATTTATAGCCTTGCATTGCTCTTTAAAATGTACTGTGTATCTGCAGGTGTTCTGGTAACTTCTCTAGAGGATCTGCTTAGGTGTCCTGTTACATAAATTAAGATTAACATGCCCTCTACTATTAAGAATATCAGTGTTAGTGTATCTATCAGCTCTTAATAAATCTGGATTTCTTCCAGTATGCTTTTGGGTTTTTTTAGCCTATTGTTTGTTTATTTTTTTTTCTTGCAGTGCTATTTTTGTATGTGTGCATGGTAGGTAATGTGGTAGGTGGAGATCTGTTCACTGTGCATGCATGCTCTCTCTGCTGAAAGAAACTGTACAGGCTGTAGCGACTACCTGATCTGTACATTATGTAAGATATGATGGAAGTTACTGAAGGATGGAGATTCATAAAATGACTTGAAGAAAAAAATCCTGTTATAGGCACAACTTTAAAATGGAAGCAAGAACATCGTTAATGTGAGAAAAATATGCCTTTTAAGTCCAGGTAGGAATGTAATTATCTTGCCCCAAACTCAGGTTTGCTGAAATAAATGGAGTAGTTAAAAAAACGAACAAAACCCCCCAAACCCAGGAGTTGCTATTTGCCAGTGTCATACACAAAAATCGGTGTGTTCTTTAAGTTCAGATTTGAAACCTTTTCCGAAGTAATAATTTGTGCTGAGGAATGTGCTTCTCTAACATTCAGCAAGAGCAGGGCTTTAGAAAGCCCCCCACATAGCTGAGATAGCAATATAGCAACAGAACTATTGCAAGGCCCACACCGTGATGGCCCTTGAATAAACAGTAGCTTAAGGTACAGAGAGCTAAAGTGGAGAAGATGCCAAATCTCATGGTATAAAAATTTGAGGTCAGCTTTGGCTTGGTTATGAGAAAAAAATACTGTTCTGTGTCTGTATTTCCTTGTCTAACTATGTATAAAGACAGATGAAATTGATATTTGGAAACTTGTAATGTGTTTGTCCCCTTGGATCCAGAGGAACTGAGGATAATTGGGTGTAGGGGGTGTTAAAGGGTGAGGACTTGCAGTGAAAGAAGAATTTGTTGATTAGGTTCAAAATCCAAGGACAATACTGAAGGATTTAAGGAATGCACAGTGAGAGAGACCCCGAAACTTTATTTTCTCAGCAAATGATATGAACTGGAATACTACCTCACTGCAGACTGTAGAGAATTCTGGGTGAATTGTCATCCAGAGGGACCTTGACAAGCTAGAGAGGTGGGTCTGTGTGAACCTCAAAGTTCAACAAGGTGAAGTGCAAGGTCCTGCACCTGGGTCAGGGCAATCCCAAACATGGATACAGGCTGGGTGATGAGTGGATTGAGAGCAGCCCTGTGGAGAAGGACTTAGGGCTGTTGGTGGATGAAAAACTAAATATTGAGCTGGCAATGTGTGCTCGCAGCCCATAAAACCAATCCTATCCTGGGCTGCATCAAAAGTGTGGCTAGCAAGTCCAGGGAGGTTATTCTCCCCCTCTACTCTGCTCTCGTGAGACCCCACCTGGAGTTCTGCATCCAGCTCTGGGGCCCCCAGCATAAGAAAGACATGGACCTGCTCGAGTGAGTCAAGACAAGGGTCCCAAAGATGATCAGGGGGCTGGCGCACCTCCCCTGTGAGGACAGGCTGAGAGAGTTGGGCTTGTTTAAGCCTAGAGAAGGGAAGGCTCCAGGGAGACCTTTTAGCAGCCTTCCAATACTTAAAGGGGTCTACAGAAAAGATGGGGAGGGACTCTTTATCAGGGAGTGCAGTGATAGGATGAGGGGTAATGGTTTTAATCTACCCTCTTTCAGTTTTGGATTAGATATTAGGAAGAAATTCTTTACTGTGAGGGTGGTGAGGCACTGGAACAGGTTGCCCAGAGAAGTTGTGGATGCCCCATCCCTGGCAGTGTTCAAGGCCAGGCTGGATGGGGCTTTGAGCAACCTGGTCCAGTGGAATGTGTCCCTGCCTATCGCAGGGGGGCTGAAACTAGATCATCTTTAAGGTCCCTTCGAACCCAAACCATTCTATGATTCTAGGAATTGTTCAAAATAACTTGCATGTTTTTACTAAGCAAACAGAAAGCAAACACTTCTAAGGCTACCTCCGGAGCTCTAGGACCAATGTCCTCCATCTATGAAGTGCTGGGCACCATGTTCTCTTTCACAACTTTGCTAAGTACTTTGTTGCTTGCCCAGTGGAGAATGAGGTGTTGATTGAAATGATGCTAAAACCTTTATGAAACTGGAAGAAAAAAATCAATTGTTTATATTTGGGATTAACTGATATTTTGACATATAATATTTGCCAAAAGTTGAAAGTTGAGACTTGAAATAGAAGCAAGAGAAATGCAGAAACTGCATTAATTCTACTTGTTTCTCTGCCAAATCAGGATGATAAACATGTAGAACTTTATGAAACATATGGATGTATGAGATGAAAAATATGAAAGTCTATAATGGATTATATTTTTTTATAATGGAAATTGCATTCCTCATCCAAAAAAGCCTCAACACTTGACAAAATATTCCTAGTAAGGAAGATGTGTTTTAAAAAAAAACCACAAAACTTTGTGAAGTAAGATGCATTTCTACCTGTTCAGGAGCTGAATTATTTCAAGGACTATTCACATCAGATTTTACTTCTAGAGCTTTATCTGGCGTCTGCACAGCTGAGAAAGAGGGGTGTGTTGGGTTTGCATGGCAAGGTTTTGGTAGCTGGGGGGGCTATAGGGGTGGCTGCTGTGAGAAGCTGCTTAGAAGCTTCCCCCTTGTCCGACAGAGTCAATGCCAGCCGGCTCCAAGATTGGCTCGGCCTTGGCCAGCAGCGGGTCCATCAAGACAGTTGATAGTGCCTCTGGGATAACATATTTAAGAAGGGAAAAAAAGTTGCTCTGGCACAGAAACTGCAGCCAGAGAGAGGAGTGAGAATATGTGAGAGAACTCTGCAGACCCCCAGGTCAGTGAAGGAGGAGGGGGAGGAGGCGTTCCAGGCGCCGGAGCAGAGATTCCCCTGCAGCCTGTGGGGAAGACCACGGTGAGGCAGGCTGTCCCCCTGCAGCCCAGGGAGGTCCACGGGGGAGCAGATCTCCACCTGCAGCCCGGGGAGGACCCCACGCCAGAGCAGGTGGGTGCCCGAAGGAGGCTGTGACCCTGTGGGAAGCCCGTGCTGGAGCAGGCTCGTGGCAGGACCTGCAGATCTGTGGAGAGAGGAGCGCAGGCTGGAGCAGGTTTGCTGGCAGGAGTTGTGACCCTGCGGGGGACCCACACTGGAGCAGTCTGTGCCTGAAGGACTGCACCCCGTGGAAGGGACCCACGCTGGAGCAGTTCGTGAAGAACTGCGCCCTGTGGGAAGGACCCACGTTGGAGAAGTTCGTGGAGGACTGTCTCCTGTAGGAGGGACCCCATGCTGGAGCAGGGGGAACAGTGTGAGGAGTCCTGCCCCTGAGGAGGAAGGAGCGGCAGAGACACTGTGTGAGGAACTGACCCCAACCCCCGTTCCCCTATGCTGCTGGGGGGGTAAGTAGAGAATTCAGGAATTAAGCTGTGCCCAGGAAGAAGGGAGGGGTGGGGGGAAGGTGTTTTAAGGTTTAGTTTTATTTCTCATTACTTTACTCTGGTTTGATTGGCAATAAATTCAGTTAATTTTCCCCAGGTTGAGTCTGTTTTGCCTGTGATGGTAATTGGTTGAGTGATCTCTCTCTGTCCTTATCTCAGCCCATGAGTCTTTCATCATATTTTTTTTCCCCTGTCTAGCTGAGGGGAGGCAGAGTGATAGAGCAGCTGCGTGGTGCTTAGTTGCTGGCTGGGGTTAAACCACAACAAGGTGTTTTGAGAACATTGAGTCTGAAGTATAAGACATGTGAAGAGCTTTTTAACATGTTTAATATTGTGTTCGGATGTTCTTTAATAACAAATAGAACCCCAAATAGGGCTGTCAGGAAAAGAATGGATTCAACTATTGGGCTTCTGTCCCTAGAGGCTCTAAAATTTCACAAATACTGGGTGATTTAGTCCTCAGAGTCAAAGGCAGGGAAATTATGTTACCCAATCATAAAAAGTGAGTCTTGGCCAAAATTGCATAGGTATGTTCCTTTTTATTCAGCTAGCCAATGATCTCTTGCCCCTTGTACATTCTGTAGGTGATGGGAATCTGTAGCTTTTGATGCCATCTGTTCATCTGGTGTTAAATTCTGGTTTTGACTGAATTTTGGCAGCAAGTGATTTGGTTGCATGTCTGTTTCATTATCTACCTATTTTCTTAGGTATGAATCTCTCAAGTGAATGATTCCTAGGGATGTGACTTCTGTGAATTAACCTGAATAAAGGTTATTCCCTTTTATCTCATTCTGGTCTATTCTTTTTTTCACCATATCAGTTCTTTTTACCTTTCTAATTCGTATCTGCATGGCTTCTGCACTTTGTTACTACTTCTGCTATTAGTGCCTGTCCTCACAAGATTTGCCTCGCTTTTTCATTTGTTTTTTGTAGCACCTTGACTCTTTAAGAATGAGCAATCCATTTGTAAGTATGCACAATTCTAAGACTGTGCTTATGTTCATAATTAATCATAAAATCATGTTTAAGTACAAGTGCTTTAAATGCTTAGTCTAATCAGTGATTGTATATGGCCTTACACTTCTAGACATCTTCTAGAAGTGCTGAACTCTCTCTTTCATGGTTTTCTACAGTGTTGTCTGCTGATAATCAAGGGCTTGTACTTCTGGCTTTTCCCACCCGTGTCTGCCAAGTGAACTTCCTGTCTGACAAGCACTCCATGCAAAGTAGAAAACATTTGTATTTCCTGTTTGTATTTCACAGGCTACTTACTGTGCATAGATCTTGCCCTGCTAATTTGAATCCTACATTCCATAGAATCAGTTTTATTTGGATGATGTCAGGAACTTGTATTTTGTGGCTCTTTTTAAAGCATTCAGATTAAAGACTGCAAGAAACTCTAGAGAAAAAAATGTATGTTAGCTGTAATACAAGAGCTAGAGCTGAAGATTTTCAGAGTTCAAAGTTCAGTGTGCTTATGTGGCTCTATGAATTGCTGCTCTATGTATGTATTTTAAAAAACCATTCAAGAATGGAATGCTTGCTGGGGAATTGAAAACCGTTTTTTGAAAAACCTCTTTTTGCAGCAAGCTGTAGGAATAGAGTACCACAGAAGAAAAGGTGCTCTGCTAATAATGCAATAAAGTTACCTTCTGCTGACAAGGAATAAATTCAGTTATTGCATAGGTCAAGGCACTAGTGATGCTTCATTTAATGACCTTGTATTCTTTTCATTTCACTCAGTTACCCTCTAACAATCCAGCAAAAAATCTTATAGCTTCAGAAAGGGAGCTTATCTTACTATGAAGTATTTCTGATTTTAGTGATTTATATTCTACCTGTAACCAAACTGAAAGCTGGGTTGTTTGTGGGAGTTTTGATGGTGGTAGTTAAAACAGATTTGTGTATCCATATGGTCCTTCTGGGAAGGATTTTCAGATATGCTGTTTGACTGGATCCAAAGGATGATGTTAGTAAAGTAGCGACTATTGATTTGTCATCACTTGGTGGCATTCATGAGGAATATGAACCAACAGATTTTTATTTTTTTCTTTGAATCCCTGGGTAAAATATCTCTGTTCCTATATTCAGGATGTTAAAATGTGGGTCAGCAGTTTAGCTCACAGGCAGTAAAAATGATTGCATTTTGCTTGTACTTTATGCATTTTTGGGGTGTGCAAGTCTGCCAGAATGCAAGATTTTTCCTAACCTTTTCATTCTGATAGCTTTATCACTATATCTTTATATTCAGTTGTATAACATGCTGTAGAAACATATTATATTACTTCCCAGAGCTATGCTAGAAAATATTTTATGTTGAACTGTAGAAGTCAAAAGAATTTTGGCTTTTAACCTGAAGGAAATTTGAGTTTGTCCATTATAATTGTGAACTTATGATGACTTTAAAATGCAAATGAATTGATGAATTTAAACAATCTGTTCAACTGGCCTCACTAGACTTTTTTTCATTAGTTGGTATTTCATATTTGTGGCTTGCTGTTAGTTGGGAACTTTTTAAAATGATCAAGCACCATCTTTCATTCTTAAAGACAGTTAAGATTTTATCCTGAATTCCTCTTGTCAGAGTCAGTAGGATGTTTCATAGTATGTGGGCACACAAGCACTGTAAAGAGGTCAAGCTAGTGCTGTTATAGCGTTTATGATAGAAGAAATTTGGCTGATTATTTTCAGAATGCATATTTTTGAAATATGGGCGTCCTTTCTATAGACTCTTTTCTTTTTGTGTATTAGAGAAATAGTAGTCCCCATCTGCCTGATTGATATCTTGTGTTTGGGAGTTGGTATCCTTTTCAGAGAGGACCCTCAAATTAATGTATTTGGAACAAGAGTGGCAGAACATGCCTGAATGTTAGGTTACCTTATCTGCCAGACATAGATGATGCTTTCTGACTGCATCTTCAAAACTATTGCATGAAATTTTTATTATGACATCAAATTAGTAATCCTGTCAACCTTTGCATCCTGTAGCTAGCTCTTCTAGCCATTGTTTTATGGCTTTGACTCCATGGTTTGTGCTTCTCTGCAAACTTTCCCTGGTACTGGCAGGACCTTCTCAAAGAATTCATATGTTGTTTGTGGTTGGTTATGTTTATGGAATGATTTGCATTCAAATCTTCATCATACTACTTTTTCTGTAGTACATTTCAGAAGAGATGCTGATCAGGTTTACACATATTCTACCTTTCCTGTTG
This sequence comes from Haliaeetus leucocephalus, assembly GCF_000737465.1. Taxonomy (NCBI): domain Eukaryota; kingdom Metazoa; phylum Chordata; class Aves; order Accipitriformes; family Accipitridae; genus Haliaeetus; species Haliaeetus leucocephalus. The sequence goes on from NW_010972609.1 coordinate 12,024,850, forward strand.
GATGTCTATGCTCTGTTTTCAGAAGACAGCGTTGCTAGTTAATTTTGCATTTAAGGTTTTATCTTGCACGTGGGAGTCTTCTTTCTTGTTTGTGAATCTAACAATATGAACGATGAATTAATTGACACAAATGCTTTGATTTCTTTAGTCTACCAAATGTTTTTACTGCAATTCAGTGCTTGTCTGTTTTGTGGAGTCTTCTAGTAATGTAGATGGATTCTTGGAAGTTTGGAATATATATGAGGAGCTCATGGAATTTTTAAACTGTAAAGTAATTGTATTTATATTGTCATCTTAGTTCTTTAACTCAGAATTTAATGTCAGCATTCTCTGCCTATTATAATAAGATTTACACTTTATACCTGTTTTAGCATTAACAGTCTTCCCGTTTAGTTCACAGGTGGTGTCCCATATGTGCCAGCCCCACCCCCCCCCCCCCAAAGGGGGGGGGGGGGGGGCACAACCAAAACCTGAAACTGTTTAGTTTTGGTACAATCTTAAGTATCTAGACATCTTGCTTATTTACCGCACCTTGCTTATTTGCCACAAAGGCTTAGGAAAAACTTCCTAAAATCTACCATAGAAATTCAATAGCTCCTTTGATTGAGTTGTTGTTGTGCAAGAATGTATGTTGTTATGTAATAATGTTTCAGCCATGGGGAGCTGGTAGGAGCCACGTTCTTGGCTTCTGTATTGTGTATGTGAACTTCCTGGCATCAAAGAATAGTAAGCCTGAACTGCAGGCGTACTCTTTCTGAACCCAATGTATTAGCTGTGGGAAATGGATATGCAGAAGGAACCTCTCCTGGCAACTCTATGGCTAAGAAGGAAAAAGGAATACAGAGTAAGAAACAGAAGAGCATGACAGGATCAGACCATCATGATGACTTGCTACGTCTTGTGACACGCAAGATAAGCGGTCATCAAACTTGCGCTTAATTGTGGAGGAATTCTGAAGGCTGTGTCTCGCAGAACTCAAGACTGTATCTTGCAGTCACGTCTCATGTGGTTGTAGAGCAATGCTGTGTGCCTGGCAGTGGTGCTGTGCTCAAGGGATTGAGGCTGCTCTCAGATGCTGTCTCCTGGGTGTAAGAAGCAGTGAGCCAGAAAGGGTAAACCTGGCATTGGCAGGTCATCCTGAAACTAACTGCATCCTTGCTCCTGCTCTGTTCCACAAGAGTATAGGAGAGCCTCAAATGCTCCCTGTGAACTGTACAGAGCACTTTTCTGCTGCACTGGCTGCAGTTTTTACTGTGTATCTTAGAAAATTTTACTTTGGATTTGTTAGCAAGTTTTGTCATGCATGGAAGAGTTTGCTTGTTAAAAGGAGTCTTCAGGAAGCTTATAAGGAAAACAGCCTGCAGTGTCTAATCTTTGACTTGATTACTTTTCAGGTCTTTCTGAACTCTGACAAATTACAGTAAAGACTGCGTCTTTGTTTTTCCATTTACAATATGGGGTTAGTAGTTATCTGTTTTGCAAAACTGCTGAGAGACCTTGACTTCCTATGCAATTTTATGCATATCAAGCAATCTGAATTTAGTGTTCTGCTGGCAAGAGTAAAGATCCATACTTTTGCCTCTCATTTTAGCAGCTAGGCCATATTATTGCCATTATCATGTTAGTAATGTAGCTGGAATTGTTCTTGTTAGCCCTGGAAGGCAATTAAGGATGAAATTCTGTTTGTTGACTTCAATATATGTCCAAAATATCTTTCCTGTATAAAATGCAAGCTTTGCTGAAGTATTCCAGGGCCATTCACCTTCCCTGTGCTAACCAAGAAGGAAAAGAACCAAGTGGCCCTCCTTAATGGGAATATACCTCTTTGTGTAACTTGAAAACAGAGATCGGACTACTGAAGGGATCCTAATGCTCAAGAAAGCATATTCACTGAATTTGTTATTGTCTTATTGTGAGAGTGTTGCCATCTTCAAAAGGGCGGTAAGGTTTGTTGAAACTTTAATTTTGATTTAGCGTTATACATCATTCCTCTTGATTCTACCTCGGTCGTAATGCTGATTAATCTTCTTGCCTTAGGCAAACCGTTTTACCTTCCTGTGTCTTTCCTTCCCCCACCTCAGCTGGGGAAACACAATGGAAGTCCTTATTAGCCTATGTCCACAAGCTGCTATTTTAATAGAGACTTATATAGCACTCGGTATGTTATGACCTCATATGCCTTGTTATGCCTGATATGTGTGCATCGTCCTGTTGCACTGTAGCAGGTTGGTAATGTTGAATACTACCTCGCAGCTGCTTTCAGTAAATGTGAAGAGCATGTTTCTGTTCACAGAAACTAACCTGTTTCTTCCATCTGTTATATTTTACCATTGTTTTCACAGTGGTGTTGCCTGGCACATGAGTTCACTAAACTCTCTTTACAGCTGTGGCTATAACAGAGGATGATGATTAATTACCCATACATTGCTATTTGAGGTGTTTTCTCACAATCTGATTTTAAAAAATAATTCACTTCATTAGGGATATATTAATGATCTTACTATGACTTGTTGTCTTAACTATTTATTAGAAATACTAGTACCATATTGTGTTAAATACAATATTTGTCACTTCAGTTCACATTTCCTGGGAAATTCTTCCTTACTTAATTGTCTGGTGTCTCTTAATCTGGTTCACTGCTGCCTGGAGATGGTGGAAGGATCTTGTAATCAGTTGTTCAGTAACTTGTAATGAGCAAATTTAAGAAAGCTAGCAGAACAATGCTACAACTTTGTAAATGGACTTTTGCTTTTTTCCCTTTTTGACAAATAGTATAGTGATCTTAAGAAATGTGCTGCTCTGACCCCATTTCTAGTCTCATTAAATTTGCTAGTGTCTGTTAGTGGTTGGATTTCCGAGTTCATATTAACCCTGAGGGATTTGGAGTGATGGAGCGAAATGCATACGGGGGTTCAATATTAAGCTGAAAGGTGACTGTTAGCAGTGCCAGTTGATTCTTTTTGCTCCTTACAGTATTTTAGAGAATTTTATGAAGAGTGTGTGTGTGTATATGTTATTTTATTTAGGGCAATATGCCTAAAGGACTATAGGTATGCAATCTTTTACTTGTTTTTAAAGAAAAAACTTTTAATTGTGTTGCATCTATAGACTATGCTTCAGGTATTTGAATTTGGTATCTTGCCTTCTGTGGATACTTTATTGCTGAAGTTATTCCAGGGATACAATAGAAATATGTTCCTGATGTAGATGTTTTCTATAATATTCTGTCCAACTAAAGTTAATGAAAATATTTTTCAACTATCTTAAATGGCAGCAGGACTGAGCTCAGAATAAAGATTAGACAGGAGCAAAACAGGGGAAAGCTGAGAAAATTATCAAAGGAAGAAGGGGAGAACCAGGAAATGGTATTGAAGTGGATTGCAAGATAGATGAAAGCAACCTTTTTGGAAGTGCTACAGAGCAAAAATATCTTGTTCAGTATCAGCTGTGCACACATAGATTTTTATTTTGGAATTTATCTACTTTGCATTTTCAAATGAACTTTGTAGATCCAATTTGAAACACGTGATGCAGGAAGTAAGTTATTGTGCTGCAGCAATGAAAAATTGTTTTTGATACTACTTATGCAAGAAGGGCAAATAAATTTGGTTTATCTGTAGTTTAAAAATAAATAAATTGAAAATTAAAGGATGTTACGTGATTATGAATCTATGGTTTCTAACTAGCCAGGAAGCAAACATTCACAGTATGATACTTTATCAAATCTTTCATTTTTAAAAATATTCTGCTGAGTTCAGAGCACAAAGTAAATAAAGAGTCCCTCCCCATCTTTCTTGTAGGCCCCCTTTAGGTACTGGAAGGCTGCTAAAAGGTCTCCCTGGAGCCTTCTCTCCTCCAGGCTGAACAACTTCAACTCTCTCAGTCTGTCCTCATAGGGGAGGTGTTCCAGCCCATATAATTCCATGTGCTGCTTGCAGCAGGCTATCTCTTCCTGTTTCTTCCCCCTCCACCACCCTTTTCTTTTTTTTATAATATTGATACCTCTCATACTTATAGACTGGTTTTCCAAACTTTTGTCAAATTATTTTGATGTATTATGTGTTAGCCAATTTGCTTCTGGGATAAATGTAGGGGGTGGGGGAAAAAAAGCAAAGGATAAGTAAATACTGGAATTGGGAAGCAGTAAAATCAGCTAATGATACTTATTCAGACTGTTATTCTTATTTGTCAGGATCCCAAAGTAAGAGAGCCATAGCTGTCTGCAGGCTGACATATAGGACAGGCTTGAATTCTGGGCCAGTGGCTTCAGAATTCAAGATCAGAGATTTCTGTGTTTTGTGCCATTGATGCAAAATGACACTTTTCCCTTTATTTTGTGAACTTTTTAAAAAATGATTGTCACTTTCAAAACTAATTCACTTAAATCCAATTACTAAGGCTAAAATTTTTGGTATAAAATCTGACATGCTGGCCTGTCTTCAAGGGTTAAAGGATGAGACCTTGGCAGCAACCTAGTGAATATTACATGCATCCAGCCTGCAGCAGCCAAGAGTCCTTTATTCACAGGTGTTTAAGTTGGGTTTCCAATCTTGAGAATAACAGTAAACCTCTCAGGCTTCCAGATTTCAAGTAACAATATATGTATGCTGCTATTGTAGCATGTTTAACATTTTCTTATAGTCCAGCGCACCCAGTGGGAAGTCAGGATGGAGAAATATGGCAGAGCAATATCTCTTCATAAGTTTTCCTTTTTAACATTCTTTTGACAGAAACTTTTCTCAGTAGGGGTTCAGGCATAAAGCTAATTTTTCCATCTCATTTAAAGGGAAACAACCTTTTCTTAAACCTGTCAGAACTTCCCATGGCACAGTCCTGATGTGGAGGGGTAAGGGCTGTGTTTATGTCGTGAGAGTGAATCAGGAAGTGATTAGATCAGAACACTCCTGGTTTAGCTGGGTAGAGAGCCTAACCCAGTATTGCTCTTGGCTAAAGTACCAGGAACAACCTGGAAAGAAATCAGTGTGCCACTGCTGGGGGAAAATAAGGTATTTTTTCCCTAAGCATTTTGTTCTGCTCCGAAGGGCTGGAGTTGCACTGAATGTTCTCTGTGGTTCAACTGCTGGGTCAGAGGTTGGTCTCCGTAATTTTGAAAAAGTATCTTTTTACTGGTAAAGTGTGAAGACAGTCCAACCCAGTAACCTGCTACACAGCTGCCCTGCTGTAAAAGGGTGGGGTGGGGGTATTTCAAAGCGTACATTGGACTCAGCATTGTTCTATTGTAGTTCTAGTTGCTGCACATGCAAGGCCCTCAGTAAATGCTCAAATTGAGCATAAAAAATAAAAAAGTAAAAAAACCTATTTAAACTGACACCTTGATATCAATTTACATACTTCCTCAACTGATCCCACAACCAAAAAAATTGAATTTGGATTTTTAATTTAAATGTCTGCTGTGACGTGAGAAGCAGGGACCTTGTTTGTCGTTTGCTCCAGCTCCTTAGTTTGGGTTGCGTGAACCAATCCTCCACAGCCCACCTACTGAACACCTTCCACATGGAGGGCCTTTAAGCCAACAGAACACCAGCCCTGTAGGACTGTTAAGTGTAGCGTAGCATCCAAGAGTAGATGTGTCAGAAGACCACGTGTGGAGGAAGTTTGCAGGCACACAGTGCTTTGTGTGTGCTATAAGGACTATGGTAACAGAGGTGAAAGCTAAAGTGGACTGACAGGTGCTTTGTCTGCAGTAGGGTCAGAGCTATACTGCAGTTGCATCCACTCTCAGCCTTTGTTAGTGCCCAGTAGGATGAATCAGGCCCCATGTCTTCATGAGGTGAGAAACTGGAGTAATAAAGCTTTACTACCGTCTTTATAATGGTAGACAAGAGTTCAAGCCATTTCTCCTGTTATCTCCCTGAACTTTCCAGCATCTAAAAATGATACTGCTATCTGCTTATGAATTAAATTTCAATGTGTGTACGTATGCGCTTGTGGGAGAAACAGGGAAGGTCTTTGGGTAGTTCTGATTTTATTTTTCAATTAAAGTTTAGGACTGCATTTGGCTATCTGCTTTTTAATTTGATACAACATAGGGATAAGTAAGATATACATTCAGTACACACTCTTTTCATAGTGCAATAGTACAGAAAATTTGATTTCAGTTTGTTCTAGCAAATCTGTGCAGGATCTCATATCTCCAGAGAGAGGCTTAAAACTGCATTTGGAAGAAATAAAAAGGTCTCCATATGTTTCAAAAACTTTTATTGCCATTCTTTTTCTATCCTCTCTACTTCTATTTTTTTTAGGCATTTTTTGAGTGATGCATTCTCTTTGAGGTTTATAATTTATTTTTTACTTATAACTATCTCTCCTGCTGTCCCCCCAGTGTGTCACAAGGAATGCTTTTGCATCACTGCTCTTTCTGTTTTGTATACATGATGCTTCTGACAGTGACAATTGAGCTGAGATTTTCTCAGAATTGCTTACAAAGACAGGTTACAAAGAAAACCAAAATTATGTGGGGAGGTCCTCCCTCCATTTGTATTAACTTTGTATATACTTGGTGTCATGTCATTCACTCTCCTCTTACTCAGCATTTCATCTCGACCCCCCACAATGTTTGTTTGTACATGGACACATGCCGGTGTTGTTGTAAAAGTATGCTTATGGGGACGCTCATGTGAAGAACAGATGAACCCACCCTTAACACTTTTTGTATGACTCTACACTGATTACCTGTTTCATACTCTAAAAAAATGCCTTTGACAAATATGGTCAGCTAGGCATTAAATTAATTAGGAAAGATAAAACTGAGAAGCTGGAACATGCATAATATTTCACAAACATAATATAGGAATCATACATGCTTTCTGCAGGTATATTAACCTTAGCTTTATTTGGACTTATATATAGCCTCCAATTACTCCTGTGCTGGAGTACAGCAGTGCTGCTTCCCAAATTAGGTCCTTAAGTGGTCTATAACTGGAAGTGAACTTAGTTATGTTTTATATCTCAAAGAGCTTTAACCGTGAAAACAGCCCATTATCATCAGAGGTCTGTATACATCTCTGCAGCTTGTTAGGACAGTTTTTCTACTCCAAGCAGATAAATGTGGTACAGATTAGCTAATTTACTGTGGTTACAAAAGAGAAGACATGTTAGGATTTCAGGCATTCTTTTATGTCAGAAATAGTGGAACTTTTCGCTAATAGGCAGCAAAGCACTGTTGATATTTGCCTTAACACTATCCTCCAAACTTTTTTTTTCTGGGAGCCTGTGAAGCTGTGGTGCCCAGAATGCTGTCACAATTAGGCACCTGTGCAAGGGGTAGGCAAGTGGTATGCTGAGCCACATACTGCTGAAGAGGCTGTCAAAGGGTATCCTAGCTAATAGTAGTGTGACCCAGAGATTATTTAGCATGGCTGAGAATTGCTTTGAGAACCTCTCTTCTGCAGTGTTCTTAAGAAATATGAAGGTAGAAAGTTGAATGAATCTTGTATGCAGGCTTAAGATTATTATTTCACAACAGCTTAGGTCTGTGAATAAAATGAAGGGAAATAAGGGTGTTGTAGGACTGTTTATCAAGTCTTTGCATTTGTTTTTCTCAAAGCTGAAGTCATGCAACAAGTTAACAAGAATTCTGAGCACAATTGGCTGAGAAATGGTTCTTCTGTTTGAATATTTCAGGTCTCAAATGCATTTTTTTTTTTTAGCTCTGCGTAAAGATAATGTTTCTTGTCTATTCTATTCAAGTATTTGAAACCAGCAGAGAAAGATCTTCCCCTCTCTCACATAGCTTCTGTTTCCTAAAAATATCCCTTGAAGTGGGGACTTGAGGCTAAGTTCAGTATAAACGCCCTGATATTTTTCCAGATAAATATGCATATATGTATTGATAGAGAAATGGTTCCAGCAGAATCTGTTGCATGAGACTAACGTTAGAACGGTAAATAGCTAGCAGATGGAATATGCTTAAAATGCGTTGAAGGAACTGCTTCATGGTCTCAGTCAGGAGGTATTTGGCCTGTTATTAATCCACAGGTGCTGGGTTTTTTACTAGCGTGGGTTGCATATATGTGCACTCTTCATTGTGACTGCAAGTCTGGTACATAAAAAACTGATCTGACAAAAAAAAGGGTGGTGGTGGGAAAGAGAGAAACAAATAAAATTGCTCAGAAAATGGCCAGCCACTGCTAGGTCTGAAGTGTTAAACAGCATTTTGATATTTGGTCTGTAGTTTCATAGATCTAGTAATTACTTTTTTTTTTCTTCGTATGAAGTATCATGGCATTTGGTTTAAACTGCATGTGTTTCTACAAGTAAGTGCATACATACAATACAGACACAAGTAAGATAATGACTTAATTGGCATATGCCCTGTCATAGTTTCACTCCTGATATCACCAGCCATTTTTCCAGGCAGCTGTGAAGTACAGGGAAGACTAGTTCCAGTAATGTTATGCTTGATGGAAAATCCAGCCATATAATTAATAGATCAAGGGTCTAGTGAGACAAAGGCAGTATTTCCTGAATACAGGAAGAGGATACTGTCCTATCCCTCCCCAGTCTTAGTAGGACCAACGGCACTTCTGTCAGTATTGCTCTTCAAAGCTTCACTGTCATATTTTGACCTGAGTAGTGCAGTCTGGAGTATCTCAAGTCTTCAAAACTTCTGAGTTCAGGTCACATGTATAGAGAGTTGAGGTGGTGGGAAAAGGTGGGAAGAGAAGAGAAAAGGAAAGACATAAGCACACAACTTCTGTTGTCAGTATACATCTGGCAGAATACAGACAGAAGATATTTCATGTTGTGTTCACCAGTTCAGTTATAAGAGTAAGTTTGCAGCATTTAGCATTGATTTTTTTTGATTTTGTCTCCCCTCCCCCCCCTTCTACATAGAGAAGTGAATGTAATTTAAATGTGGGAAATTGTGGTGAGCTATTATTGTTTTGCTTGCACCTTCGTCACACTATTTCTAATGCCTGTTTTTGATGAGTCTTAAATAGGTTCATTGGCATTTCTTTTCTGCTGTCCACTAGAAATGAGTTGTCTTTGGCTTTTGTGCATAGCAGTAGTGAAAAGCAGGAAAGTGGGCACATTCTTGTTTGGTTTGGGGGATGTGTGGTTATTTTATGCCTGTTTTATTGGTAACAGAACAGAGGTACCTGTCAGTGCCTTTTGAAGAGCACATCTATTTAAATTATTAATTTCTGGAATATATTGAAGAGAAATGCTGTATCTTTCCCAAAATGGGAATTGCATAATTGGTTCTTGTCTCCTGATTTCAGGAGGAAGGTCCAGCTGCTTTGCTTTTTATGGATAATTTCCAGTCTAATAATGAATTTAGTTAAGTGAAACTTTTGGTGAGGAGGACACTGGAGAGAGAAACTCCATTTCCCTTCGAGTTAGAGATGGCCCCAAATGCACAGTTTTGATCTTGTTTCAAATGTTTCAGATTGAGGATCTGAGTTTCAGGGCATTGTTTGAGTCCTTCCAGAAACAGGTGTCAGGTGAGATGTGGAACCTGAATTGCACAGCCTTTTGCTTGCAGTCAGTGTGCCAAGTTAGCGCTGAGATTCCTGCCTGAATTTTTGTATCAGTGGCAGCTACAGAAAAGTACATTCTGCTTGAGAACTAATAGACTTTGAGAAACTATTGAGCGTGTGTTTTGAAAATTTTATGAACTGATGAAAATCCTTTAATAAAGCTAAATTGATTTATTCTTGCACTCTGGAAAACAGTAGAACATAGAAATCACATAGAAAACTGGATCTACTTGTATTTGCTTCTCTATACAGTGAAGTCAGTTATCTTATTTTCTGGTTACATGATGGCAGCTGGAAAGGATTGTTAATCAGACACTTGACAAATACACAGAGGGCTTTTTTCCTTCCTCTGAAGACTTTACTCTCATAATAGAGACTGACAAAGGAAAAGTAAAAGAGAAAATTCAATGAATAAGCCGCTTTTTGTGTATCAGACATGTCTTTCCCATTTGTGAGGAAGTTCTGTCATCCCACAGTAATTTATATGAAGCAAACTTCTTTAGCTAGGCTAGTGATGATAACAGACTTAATATTATGGAACATTTCCTTGCTTCCATTTCTGATACATTTTTCACATCCAATTTGCTTGCTCTGCTGTGAGGTATTATAAAGCATTATAGCAGGACAAAAACCTAGTTCCACTTATCCTTTAATTGTTTTTAATGCAAAATACTGTACTCATATAAAATACCCATTTATTTATATTTGGTGCCAGAGGCTAATTCATTGAACCTGGGATGTATTATTACAGATCAATGGTGTTCACTACACTTTTTCACTCCTCTTTCCCAGGTGCCTTTCATGGCCAGTTAAGAGTTTATTAATGTTAAATAAATAATTAAGAAGGGATAATTGACTTATTTTTGTGCAATGATACCAGAATGATGCTTTTTTTCTGGAAAACATCATTGTTCTGTTTTTAATGCACTGCAGAATGTGAAGCCTGCATACCCTTATGAATCATGGATAACTCATTTGTGCCAGAGATTCACTGACAGTGACCCAAACCCTGCTCTCGCTAAATGAAGAGGAATAAATAGATATGCTGTTTCATCCTACTCACTAAGAAGGGGGAAAAAGAGAGATCTTTTTTCCATCTTCTCCTCTTGTCATCATTGTAATATTCTTGGTCCCTCTAAAAGCCACCTGGTTCTATGCTGCATGGTATGTAACTCTTTTCACCTGCTCCCTGCTGAAGAGGAAGATTGACACCTGTGCAATGGGGCTCTTGTCAGCAAGATTTGCTCTCTCCCTTGCTCCTCTTTTACATCGCAGATTACCAGAGTTGCTGTGAACAGCAGTAAGGTGAAAACTCCTTGCTAATGAATTATTTCCAAGGAATGAGCAATCTGTGGGACTCCTAACCCACTCATCTTTACTTTCACCAGGAAACCAGACTGTGGTTGTTTCCTCACCTCATTCAGCATTTTGAAGAACCCTCCTGAACTCTTGTCTTTCTCAGCTCTTGGAATCTAATTGCTTTGGATTTTGTATTTTAATGAGACTGTTCTAGCTCAGGCATTCTTCACGCTTGAGCTGTTGTCCCTCATTCAAAAGCAACTTTATGATAGTAAAAATAACTGCTCATTTCCTTTCTCCTTTTGCTATTTGGACTTCAGAATTCCTCTCAGCATTCCTTTGAAAAACTTAATTTTTGCCTTTCTCTGCTATGTGTGTTACAGTAGCATCTGGAAGCTCCAATCAAGATAAGAACACTGTTCATGCTCAGTGCAAAAGCAAGAAATTGTCACTTCATAGGCTAAGCAGAGGAGAGAGACAGAGTCTAGCAGGAGAGAAGGATGGCAGAAGGTGACAAACCTTGTCAGAATATTAGTAGGAAAGCAAAGAGTGGAGCCCAACTTTTTGAATTTCTACTCAAGGAGTCTATCGACTAGATCACTCTGATGTTCTGAGTAAATATATTGTGGCTGGAGGGCTGCACAAGCTTTAAGTAATTCAGAAAATACAAGCTTGGCTGTGTACAGCAAATGGAGTGCAAATATCTCCTGCTTCTGCTTGGCTCAGGGGTCTCTCTCTTGCAAATGAGCAGTGGATACAGAAGCAGAAAGAATAAAATAGTAGTATCAGCAGGAGGGAAAGGAAAGAGAAATTGGAATTTTGAATTACATTCAAAAGGCAGGAGTGAAACAGGGTCTCTTCCAATTAGATCAGAGCCTTAGACAAAATCTGTTGTTTGGGAGGGCTGTAGTGTGCAGAGAAGGGGAATGTCATATGCATATGTGTGCACATACACACACATACACAGAGTAATTGGTGATATTGTACCCTAATTTGGAGTATAAAGAAGGGTCCAGGTGGACCGACTAACACAGCAGGTCTGTGTTTATTATCATAGCCTTTTAAGTGGTGATTTGACTACCTAGGACTCTAGTCTAGTATGTACTGTCAGTTATACTTTTTCCAATGAGACTTCATTCAGGGAAACAATTTAATATATATGAATACTATCTAAATTCAATAACCGTGCAGATTAAAAAAGAAGGTAAGAAATGCTTACTTTATGCAATTAGTAAGGAGTATATATTAAATGCAGTCATAATACCCTGACTGAACAAAGACTTAATTTTCAGCAGGCAGGAACATTAATCATCTAGTTTTGACTCTGTCAACTGAGGGAGAAGCAAAACACAACTCAATCTACAAAAGGCAAGAAAATGACTCTAGACTGCTGAAGTTGCTAGCAAAATTTTGTAGCAACTCCAATTGGAAAGTAGCAAAACATAATGCTTAGATCTAAGGAGCGAGAGAGGGTAGAATAAGAGGTAACTGGGAAGGAAAAGGAAGAGAGGAGAAATGCAGGAAAGAAATTCTAGGAAAGAGTAACTAAAGGTTTGGGATTGAGCAGGAAATGGGATGCCAAAACATGAACCTGCCAAAGATGCATTCTACTGAATAATCTGCTATCATTCTCTGATAAGGTAACTTTGTTTTCTGTATTTTCCCTTTTAACAAAGGAAATTCAATGGAGATTATACTTGTGGTAATTTACTAGTAAATAGAGAAAACAGTAGTTATTAGTCAAAGGGTAAAATGGGAAAGGGTAATGGCAAGGGTTATTTCTGAAAGCAGAGAATTAGAAGTAGACTTCAAGTATTGAAGAAAAGAGATGAGTAATTGAAATCTCAATGTTATACATTTGGAGGCTGAGAACAAGAAAGTCTGCAACAATTTGTAGTCCATTCAATGGGGGAAGAAAATTAGGAGAAGGACCTATGTAGACTACTTGATAATGAGAGGACTGTGACTGCATTTGTCAGTAAGATGATGTGATGAAGGTAGCAAGACCAGTCCCAGACTGTATGAAGTGAGGTATTTCTGGTGGAGATAAGGGTGTACTAATGTCACTGTGCAAGCTACTGTGAGACTTCATTTTGCTATCATGCTTGACAGCAAATGTCATTCAGTAAAAAATGAATTTTGCAGTGGCTACAGATCTAGCAGTCTGTTTAGGGCAGGGGGAGTGGAAAGCGACATAATTTCATAAAAGGAACCTAAAGAATTTTGCTTGTTAAGTCTTGCAAAACAAAGCTGAGGGCATGTGTTTGCTTTCTAGAAATGCATTGGAAGATAAGTTCTTATTTAAAAGGAAAGATGAAACCAAATGGGAATGAACTGGCTCTTAAGAAATTTAGATTAGAAATAAGAAATTTCTAACCATCAGAGCAGTGTGATTCTAGAATAGCCACTTAATAGAACACTTTTGAGCCCACAAGAAATAATTTTTAGAGTTGATTTTTAAGCTGTTTATGAAGAAATTATCTGATCTGGTTGCTTCTGGTATAAGAAGAGTGGATGTGCTGATGTAAGATATCATTTTCAGTCTTCTGACTTCTACAGAAGTATATAAGTATGTGCATAAATATAGAATTTTTTGTATTAGAAACTGCTTTCTTATTTGAATGCGACTACTTAAGGTTTTTTTTACCAACTCATTCCAGTATTTGTGACACTGTGTTGCTGGTTTTCATCTTTTTAACTTGTCTGTTGAAGGGTTAATGTCCTAATGTGAATCTTAGAAAAGCCAACACCATGCTATCCTTTTCTTACCTCTTTTTTGGACAGTTTTAGCTAGAGCTGCTGTGCAATAGATGTGACTGAGGGTCCCCAAATTTCTGTGGTATCCTGAGTGATACTGATCGCATAACTCCCTGTAAAATGGTTGTTGCTTCCTTCATTAAGTAATCCAGGCTTTACTTAATCAGTAGGGTTAGGACCTTAAATGAGTAAATAGTAAAAGGTGAAAGGCTAATGGTGCTGCTCATAATGCATGTCATAAGGCCTTTGAAAAAGGCACAGAGAGCTGTACTGTTTGTTATTATACTACAAATTAAGGCAGATTTGGAGGAAGAAAAAAAAGGTTCAATGAGGCACTGGCACTATTTTCATGGACTCTCATGTTAGTCTCCAAATTAGACCTGGCTTGTGATTATGTCTGAACATTTCCATGGTGGATGGCCCCAAATTATTTCCAGTGTTTTTCCTTCTCTCTTTCATTTCTATTTGTCCCTCCCTGCTAGGTGTTTATGAGGACTACTTTCTTACAGCATATTGTTCTTACAAGGCTATGAGGAATACTGTCCTCTGCAATTACAAGTGTAGCCTAAGCATCAGGAAGCAGTGAACTGGGATGAACCCTCTGGTCAATATCTTGAGCACATTCTCTCCTGTTGATAGCGTTGTTGACTTTTCTGTCACATAATGCAGAAAACATGCCCAGTTATTTATGGGAGTGCGAACTTTTTGTGTACTTGGTAATTAGCAATGTAAATATATGCTGATGACAACATCCCTTCAAGATTATCAACAAACTTCAGTCACCAAGTCAGATTTAAAGTCCTGAAAGAAGCTGTAAAAATATTCTGAGTAGATCTGCCTTGTGACTTTCCATCAGGCTGTCCTGTTCCGCTTATGTTAGGCTAAATACAGTCTAAAGTCAAGGATTCTGTCATTGTGCAAAAAGCTAAGACCCCTCAGCTCTAGTATCTCATTTTTCAGAAGAACTATAACTGTTTCATGTTTTTGCAAGACCCAGGGTGTCAATTGCAAAGAGAACAAGAGTGGTGGGATCTTGCCTCTTCAGCACTGCTTTTGCCTATGCATTGGAGAATAGTTTCTTATTTCAGGACCTAACCTCAGATGGAGGGAATGGCTACTTCGTCCAGCTCATCAAAGAGCAATTTGCCTGAGGAACGAAGGGAATCTGCTTACTCACTGCAGAACAAATAATCAAGTAACATGCTGAACAAAAGAACCAATTTCCTTCATAAAGCTTGGTCAGTCAGCGGATTATTTTTGTTGTGATGTGTTTTTTTGTTTGGTTTTTTTTTTAATTCATATGCAACTCTTCTGTCTATCTCACACTGATATTCTGTAAATATAATTAAAATGAACAGGACCTGATCCAAGAGGGAATTCACTGGATGGTCTTACCCGAATTTTCTTTTTTTGTGCAGAGCACAAAACTGCCATATGGTTTGGCTAAGTGAGACATCTCAGCCCAGAGAACACATAGGCCAGTGTAGCTGATGGAGTGCATACTGCTGCTGAAATGAACTTGCAGAGATAAGCATATTTTAGGTAATGATCAGTGTCCTGTTGCAACTGGGTTCTCTCTGACCTTCAATGAGTAACAGACTTTCTTACACAGAGACAGAATGAAAAAGGCCAATAGTAAAAAAAAAAAAAAAAGAAGTGCTCCATCATAGAGTTCCACTTGCAGAATTTGATAAGTTCACCTTCATTTCTAGTTTTACCAGTGGTCAAATGGAGGCTAAAAAATATAAATATGTCACTAACTCACAGTCCCCCACTCCCACTTCAACATGAATGGACTATCAAGCAGCAGGGCCAGTGGCAGAGCATTTTTTTCCTTATCTACCATATTGTATGAACTGTAGAGTGCCTAAAATTGCCTGCTGCTAAGTCTAGTGGATTCTTCAAGTCAGATCAAAGTCCACCAAGTCTGATCTGAGTCCATAACAGTCCATTTACTAAGCCTGAATATGCCAATATCACAAGGTTCACCAAGCTAATTGGTTTTGGAAATTTTAGTTACTAGTTTATAATGACACTACAAATGCAATAGTATTCATTGCAAGTATGAATTAATAATACTATACAAATATAAATTCAACACATATTTTAGTTGGTGATCATTCTGACAATGTTAGCATACTGTTTGTTCAGCTTTGCCTGTAAACCGGCCAATTAGCAGCCTTATACTGTCATTAACTTGCTGATAGCAGGGTTTATTAGCATTTTCCTCCTTTCCGTCAGGAAATTATATTCTTTTTTACTTGTCTTTACTTTCTGTGAACTCAGTGGCTTATGTGCTTGTCGAGACAGCTACTGTTTTAGCAATTTAATGTACCAGGCACAAAGTAAAAATCCACAAAACCCATTTGAAGTAGTCCTTTTGCCTTCTGACTATCCTTTCAGTTGACAGAGGCTGGAAAGGACCTGGCCCTACTTAAACTCTAACCATGCAAAGAAAATGAATATGCAATAAGTTTATCCCAGATTTTACATAAGCTAATCAGCAAGCTGAATTGGTCTGTGGTTTTATATTGTGTCTTCCTTATGTTCTATAGTGTGCCAGTAATTCTGGGATGGTATAATATTTCCAGACATTTTTAGAGGGACAACTTACAGTGAAGATTTCTCAGAAAAACATAAAAATCTGAGAAGAATGTTGGTGCAGCACTTAACACTAAATGATTTATGTGGCCTTTTAAATAGGTGCGATGAAGCTACAGTCAATTTACACATCATACCTTATATATTACCACTGTTTATAGTGTTTTTACTTTCCTTATGGACATTTCTATAGTGGTGAATGCATAAGATTTCACAAAATGCGGTAGCCTGACCACAAACGTTCAGTTCTAAGTTTCACAGGCCGGTCTTCATTTATCTCCCTGCAGAAGTTGGATGAATGCTTAACAAGGCATAAACCGTTTGTGGTTTTAATGTATTTTCTCTATGGTAGCACTGATTGAGGAGGCTGGTGGTTTGAGTAACTCCAGCATCCCAGAGTGCAGATGCCAGACTGAATTTGGTGGTACTGGAGTTTCAGTAAATGGCAAGGAGGGACCATTGTTTGTTTCAGGTCAGGTGAAGAGACCAGAAAAGTAGCAATATTTGAGGTCAACAAAACAGTTAACTTAGCACTATTGTAATACACTTGTATTCCACTTGTGATCTTTGAGTAATTCTGGTTTTGTAACCAATATTTACTTATTCTGCCCACAGGTGTGCAGGTTCCTGAAACTAGTGGTAATACCTCTATTACTTGTGCTGCATTTCTTTGTGGTTTAAGCCTACTCCTAAATTAAATGGAAATGTTAAAATGTAGAAGGGTGATCAATGCTGGCTAACAGAATTCTGCCTTCCACAATACACTTTGGTATATCTGGCTGACTACAGCGCACATTTCCTTAAGTTGTTTTGGTTTGAGAAATGTTTCAGGGCTGTAGTTTGCATTATCAATTACTGACTTAATTTGGAGAAATTGTTAGACTTTAATAACTGTAATGATTGAGTAATCATTGAGGCAAATTAAAATACTATTTTAATATAGCCTGTTAACTTTTTTAAAAACTAGGAACTAGCTTGCTTTTATCAGTGTTTTCTAAAGGTTTAAATAATTCATACTAAACTCATCTTTTGTCCTAGTCAAGTTGGATTGCTGATGTCCTACTGGAAAAGAAGAACATAAAATCACATGGAAAAGAGAGCACAGTGCAGATCATCTGGCTAATCTTTTAGCTTGCCACATCAATTGCAGATACCAAATATTCATAGACCTCTATTACAGAAGGAATGATCTACAAAGCAAGCGTGTTCACTTAAAAATCAGGAATCTGATTCTCAGCTACCTTAAAGCTATTCTGTATCTTCTAAGCTAGCTCTCTAGATAGCTCTATAAAATTTTGCTAAAATCAGTGTGAATACAATATCATGGATCTACAAGGCTCTTTTATGCAATTCATGTAAAGAAACTTGATGATAAATAAGAGCTGTCTTGATGGTTCTTCACTAAATCCTTCCACTGAGAGTTGAGTTCTGCTGTCCATTTTATTGATGTAGAAACTGGCCCTGGGTATATTTGGTACCTATGAGTAATTTTGAAAAGACGAATTAGAAAAAAATTAGAGATTATTTATGTTCAAAGAGGGGGCTAAATCCATTCAAGAAGTTGTTTGTTGCCAATTAATTACCTACCACTAATTAGAATAATAAATCTGAGCGTAGTTGTAAGACTTGGCATTGACTTTCACTGTGGGCTTATCTGGAAGCTGTACTGAATGCTATCATTAGGATTGGTAATAAATCTGTCATAATAGGTGAAAATGGATAAAAAGGCTAAGACTGAGCAGAAGTCTTTGTGCTTTATAAATATGACCACTAGAATTATTCACGTGAATTGATCAGCTCAGACTTCAACACAATGTTATAAAACATGAAACTTTTGCACTTAGTGAAACTCAGTGCTAAAATGGAGGTATAACTCTTTTTCATTGTAACATTTGCAATTTAAAAAAGAAGTGTATGTGCTGCCAGTAAAACAGTAGTGGAGAGCTCCAAGCTGGAAGTTTTAAACAAATGATCTAGTTATTCATTCCTCACTTTTGTATTCATGTAGCACCAATATAAGACAGAGCAATCCTTTAGATGTCAATCCATCTTGTCTATCCTAAAGATCTTGTGATTCATTAGTTAACAAGCTACTTACTAGATGATAGAAAATAGCAAAAAAGAAAAGAAATGCTGGTAACAGAACTCTGAATATGATATGCCTTTTTTAAGAAATTTTAAATGGGAGGGTTTTTTTTTTATGGGAGTCTTTCTTCAGGATGTAATTTACCTGCAATGTGTTATATGGTGCAGAAACATCTGTATGAAACAAAGTCTGAGCATCTTTCAAAGCAATGTACTTTTAACATGCTGTTCTAAGTTGGTCTCAGCCATTGACACCAAATGATTTTGTCAAAATAACACAATTTTTAAAAGACTCTGTTTTTTGGCAAGCACACTAGAATTCAGAGTATTCAAATTGCTAGTTACTCAAGTTCATTTGAGTGCTCTTGAAAACTTCATCAAATATTTTACAACCTCAATTAAAATAGAATGACTTTGAAGAAATGCTGGAGACTTTCTCTTGAATTTTTATTTTGCACTGAATTATTTTTACTACTATTTTTACATGAAATGCTGCTTTTATAGTGTAGAGTCTAGATAAATTGCTTTTTTGTCAATATGCCATGATATACTAAATTCAGGAATTCTAACTGGTGGGGAACTACCATGTCTGTACATCAGGATGTCTGCCAGTTAGCCAGCTACTGTTGCTCAGTTAAACAGAACTGGGGAAAATCACACCAGTAGGGTCCCTTATGCTCAAACCAATCTTGCTTAATGTATTTAACAACCTGAAAAATAGTTATAATAGCAGGACACTTCCTGCTGATGCAGAACTTTTCAGGTTCATTTAAAATAATGTGCAAACACAAAGTCTCACAATACTGAGTCACTGAAATGTAAAATGCCAGAAGAAATTATATGTTAATGAACGTAAAGTAGTGTGTTTGAGGAGGGGAAGGGAACTGAAGAACAATCTCTTTCATAATACATATAGAATAGTGAACTCTAAATTATATATTATCACTCATGGAAAAGATTCTGAAATCAAAAGTAGTAGATTTTTCCGGATGGTAAAAATGAAACAGCTCTCTGGAAAACACTTAAGTAGAAGAGAAATTTAATTTGGGGAATTTTTGGAAAATAGGGACAGTGTAGAAAATGTAATTCAAATGTATAAATCCGTAATTCACCTGAATCTTGGTTATTGCATGCTGTTCTTGCATCACATCTTAGGACATAAGAAAACTGGAAAAAGCTTTTTGAAAAAGTGGGGAGAGTAAGTAGATGATCAGAGGAGTGAAATCACTTCTACATGGTGACAGACTAGGTAGACTGAGTTTCTCTACCTTGGAAATGAGATAACTGAGAAAAGATAAGGTAGAGCAAATAAAATACTGAATTGCACGAAGAGGGTGAACGCGGAACTATCATTTCAGTATCTCCTAGTGTACAAGAACTAAAGAGTTTGTGTTCACATCTCCAGGCAGCAAGTTTAAAACAAACAATAAGAAACACTTTTTCTACAAAAAATAATCAATGTGAGACACTGCCACCAGATGTTGTAAAGGCCAAAAGTTTAACTGAGTTCAAAAAGGGATTAATGGCTGCTTTCGTTTCATGAATTGTAAAAACATCCTGCTCAGACACAACTTCTGGCTTAGGAAGTTCCTAAACCACTAATTGCCAGAAGATGGGAAGGAGGGGTTGCTCAGCTCTTGCTGTGCCCCTTATAATCTTTCCTTATGCATCTCCTAATGGCCATGTTGGGAGCAGGATAATGGGCTAGACAGATTTTTTTTTTTTTTTTTTTTTTTTTGTCTGACCCATTATGGCTGTCTTTATTTTGTAGGTGTAGGGTTTTTTGGTGTTTTGGTTTTTTGTTTTTTTTTTTCCAGTAATGGGGAGACAAAATGGAAATTTCCAACTTGTTTTTGGAGTTCAGTAAATGCTGTCTGGAATGTGATTCTTAATAGCTAATTGGGAATGATCACACTTTTTGCTTTTCTTATTTTAATATATAAAAAAAATAAGTCTACAAATTCATCTACTGAATGCTTAGGAAGATTTTCTCTAAATGCAGGGAGAAGTGGATGAAGGTGAATCATTTATATGTTTCACTTGAGTAATCATGTTCTATGTGTATTTTAAAGAATAATGTGTCAGAAAAGCTGACATAGTGAGCAGGGGGAGTTTTCTGTGGCTCTTCTGTCTGAAGAGGTGAATGGTATTATTTTTGCCATTGTTGTGAATTAAGGAATACTAAGTTGCAATGTCAGAACATCCTAAACTCTACGGTTGTACTTCTGACAATTAGTAGGAACAGAGACAAACAAGGAGAGTTTCTTTAACATCTGTACCCTTTTTTGTACAACTCTATCATCCTTTTTTTCTCCTCAGAGTGAAGATTGGCTTTTTCGGGTTGAAGGAAATCTGAATGATTTTTTTGGTTTGTTTTTTTTTTTTTTTTTCTGACTAACCTTCTGTTCTAGGTTTTTTCCATTTGAATTTATAATGTAGGAGTGTATTTGTACTTACTAAACAGAGATTTAATCAATTATCATAGTGCACTTTAGAAATGAAAAATACATTACTCTGTGTCAAATGAGTTTATCCTGTACTGCATGCAAGCTATGTACATCATTATAAATCATGGTCTCAAACTTCTAAAGTTGGTATTTTTGTTTATTAGGAAACCTTGCTTCAGATCCAAAAAGGCAATAAGGAGACTACACATAGCAAGAAAAAAAGCAAGCCACAATCGATCATGAAATGCAATTACACAATATTCAAAGCTGAGTGAAATAAAAACCTTAAATAGCAGTAGCCTGTGAACTTTAAAATTAAACGTAGCTTCATTGTATATAGTGAAAAGGGGGATTGGATCAATGAAACAGATCTCTTTTATCTTGTTTGCTGTTGATTTATATGAAATTATACTTGAAGTGAGCCTCCTTTTCATATGTGTGTTAATAAATTTTGGTCATTTGTGGAATACTACTACAGTGGTCTGGAAGGAGATTTCTTGAGTTCAGCTGGTACTCAGTGTGTAAATGAAAGCACAAGAATTAAAGGCCTTTGGCCTGGCCATCCTTAGCCTGGCTAATGTAATTGCAGATTTTGTTCTAACAGTAAGGCTTATATAACAGCACAGAGCATTATTGCTGTGAAGCTGAGTTGCAATAAATCAGTATCTGGATTAAAAGAGTGGGGGCTATAATACAAACTTTCCTTCTGTCCTTTCTGGTATAGCAACAATCCACTAAGCTGTCAGACTAGCTGTAGGATAGCAATAGAAGTTTGGAAAAAATAA
This sequence comes from Haliaeetus leucocephalus, assembly GCF_000737465.1. Taxonomy (NCBI): domain Eukaryota; kingdom Metazoa; phylum Chordata; class Aves; order Accipitriformes; family Accipitridae; genus Haliaeetus; species Haliaeetus leucocephalus. The sequence goes on from NW_010972609.1 coordinate 12,046,327, forward strand.
TTAAGCCCAGTGTCTCCTGCTTTTGCTTATTCTCATTTCTTCTTTACTTTTCATCATCATTTCTTTTGAATCCTTTAGTATTAATCCGTCTTTCACTAGGGGAAGAAGTACTATTAAGAAGACTTGCCAAAAATTAAAACTGAGTCTTCAGCTAATGAAAACGGTCAGAAAAAAATTATTTTATTCATTGTAGATAAGACATCTGAAATACTTGCTGAGTAAAGTGCCCCTTTTGGAAGTGTGTTGTGTATGCAAATATTATGTTTGCTGGTCATGCTTGTGTTTATAAATTCTGCAGGAACTGTTTTAGGCCTATGAAAATCAAAATCCCCTAAGCCATGGAGACTTGCAGTGATTCTTTGAACTCTTGGCCTCCTGCTTTGCTTTATTACCACTGAATGATGTTGCGCCAAGAGGAGATATAATGGGCCTAGTGGGGGACAGATACTGATAAACCACTACAACCATGGTTAACTTCAGCAACCATCATTCAGAATCTTTTAAGCTTTTGCATAAAGATAAGGTAAATTTTAAAGTAATTTAAAAATACATTATGGCTTTCTTTTTAACAGTAACTCTTGTCTTTTTCCCTTAGTTCTATGTAACTCTCACTTAGATTTATATATATATTTATATACATACTTATTATATATCTATGTATTGGTTTTATGTGGCAAGGTTTTGGTAGTGGGGGGGGTTACAGGGGTGGCTCCTGTAAGAAGCTGCTGGAAGCTTCCCCTGTGTTCGAGAGAGAGCGAGCCCATACCAGCCGGCTCTAAGATGGCCCCGCCGCCGGCCAAGGCTGAGCCAATCAGTGATAGTGGTAACGCCTCTGTGATAACATTTTTAAGAAGAAAAAAAAAGTTGGGACGGGGAGAAAAACAGCCGCCAGAGAGAGGAGTGAGAACATGTAAGAGAAACAACCCTGCGGACACCAAGGTCAGTGAAGGAGGAGGGGGAGGAGATGCTCCAGGCGCCGGAGCGAAGATTCCCCTGCAGCCCGTGGTGAAGACCCTGGTGAGGCAGGCTGTCCCCCTGCAGTCCAGGGAGGTCCACGGTGGGGCAGATATCCACCTGCAGCCCGTGGAGGACCCCACGCCAGAGCAGGTGGGTTCCTGAAGGAAGCTGTGACCCCGTGGGAACCCTGCGCTGGAGCAGGCTCCTGGCAGGACCTGCGGATCTGTGGAGAGAGGAGCCCACGGAGCAGGTTTTCTGGCAGGACTTGTGACCCCGTGGGGGACCCACGCTGGAGCAGTGTGCTCCTGAAGGACTGCACCCTGTGGAAAGGTCCCATGCTGGAGCAGTTTGTGAAGAACTGCAGCCTGTGGGAATGGCCCACGTTGGAGAAAGTTTGTGGAGGACTGTCTCCTGTGGGTGGGACCCCATGCTGGAGCAAGGGAAGAGTGTGATGAGTCCTCCCCCTGAGGAGGTGAAGCGGCAGAAAATAACGTGTGATGACCGTAAACCCCATCCCTGTCCCCCTTGTGCCGCTGGGGGGGCTTGGTGGAGAAATCCGGGAATGAAGTTGTGCCTGGGAAGAAGGGAGGGGTGGAGGGAAGGTGTTCTGAGATTTCATTTTATTTCTCATTTACCTTACTCTGGCTGATTTGTAATAAATTGAGCTAATTTTCCCTAAGCTGAGTCTGTTTTGCCCGTGACGGTAATTAGTGAATGATCTCTCCTGTCCTTATCTCGACCCGCAAGCTTTTTTGTTATATTTTCTCTCCCCTGTCCAGCTGAGGATGGGGGAGTGATAGAACGGCTTTGGTGGGCACCTGGCGTCCAGCCAGGGTCAACCCATCACATTGATATTAAAAATGTTTTAGATATGTTTTTATGTATATATTTACCAGAGGAACTGGTCTCTTGTGAGGATTGAGGAGGGGAAATGTAAACTGAAATAATCTGCACCTATTGGTAAATCTGAAAAGAATTTTGGACGGATGATTTCTGGAGATAGACAGTGTCAGTTCTGTCCTTGGTTTGGAACCAAGGGCCAGATGGGACCCCTTGGCAGAGGTGACGCTCCTTCCTTGGGGAGGGAAACAATGCTTCCAAAGGGAAACAGAGGTCCAGCCTTAAGTGTGGTAGGCGAGAGTCAAAATACAAAGCTGGGAGTCTGCATTTTATGCAGACAAAAGGTCTGAGAGACTGCAGGAGGCAGCAATGGGCCAGGCAGGCCTCAGACAGAGGGAGTGAATTTTCAGGGTGTCAAAGGGATCAGGGTGCTGCCACTAAGGAATTTGCTGAGCTAAATGGAACAAAAGCAGAAACCATAGCCTGTCTGCAAAGACAAAGTAGGTAAAGATGAATGCAGTTGTGCAAACTTTGCTCTGTCTGGCCTCTATATGCTGTTAGATACAATGTTAATGCTAGTCACTTCTCATAAAACCTGTCTGCGTATATGGTTGGGATGAGGATTGAGGTTTGTTTTTTTTTATTAGGATCTGGGTACCACACTGTAAGAAAAAAGTCTAGGCAACTCTACCGCAAGGCTCTGGGGAACTTGGATCCATCACAAAGATGAGCTCAGAACGCTCAGCACAGCTGCTGCCTTGGGTACCACATTTTACTAGCTGGAGGATGCAAGGGCACAAAATGCATTGACCTTGTGTCAGGCTATCGAATGGTTTGGGTTGGAAGGGACCTTAAAGATCATCTAGTGCCAAAGACCATCTAGTTGCAAATATATATTTATACTCATCAAGGAGGTTTTTTCAGCCTCACTGGTTCATGTCATATTTGCTGTATTGCAAAAATGTGCTTTGGAAGTCAGATGTGCACAGAGAGCATTGAGAAATAAGGGGGAAGGTAAAGGACTGGTCAGGAAGTCGAATCCAGCTGAGGTTTAAAGGATTACAATATGACAGAAACAGATATTGCTGACAGTACTGTTCGCTGTCTTGGTTTGTCTGTGTCAGTGTGGGTGGAAGGGCTTTGGAGAGATGCTGCAAGGTAAAATTTTTTCTGTTACGTGTCTAATAGGCAAAGTGTCTAGAAAAAGCTGACAGTACAGTCCTAATAAGCAAACACACCCATAACTTTGCCCCTTCATCATATTAAACTCTGTACAAGAAACATTTCCCCCAAAAAGTGTAGTTTAAACTTCTCCTGTTTACTTAACTCTAATCTCTACTGATTTTTCACAAATAATTTTATAACAGGGTATGTAGCGTAAAGGTGATTAGACAACAAAACCCTGTGTTTGGAATAGAAAGCTAAGCATGTCGCTGTGTTACTACAAGCAAATTGTTTGATCAATTAGTTGCCTTTTGTTAATCCATTGCAACCTGGTAGATGGATGCAACTGTATGGTACTGCTGGTGGTAATTCTAAGGTTGTTTTGCTTTACCTCATTCTTCCTTCTCTTTCTTTGCCTTCTAGCATGCACTTAATTCAAATGGATTCTGTTCAGCGATGGATGGAAGATTTGAAGTTGATGACAGACTGTGAATGTATGTGTATTCTCCAGTCCAAGCCAATCAGCATTGAGAAGGATGAACAAAACGAACTTATCCTTTCCTCACAATATAGCACATGTGATAACTTGCAGCTGCTATTAAAAAGAGCTTGGATCATAAGCACAGAGTTGACCAGGATTGCTCAAAAGCTAGAGAAGAATAGATGGCAGAGAGTCCACAGCATGACAGTAAGAGTTAACTGTCATGTACGTTCAATGATAAATGAATACAATACGTTCACCAGGAATTCTTCAGAAGAAATGCACCAGGTAGGATGCCTCATCTGATGTCACATTTCTCTTGTTTAATTTTTTTATTGTGGTAATTAAAACTTACTTTAAACAGTTCGTAAGAAATCCTGACATACTGATACCTATCCCTTCTTTAAGGTTTTCTAATCCTATTTCAGTGATAGAAACATTCTTGGCTAATTTTGGATCCTATTTTATCATAGGCTTGATTCTGAATGTTAATAATGTTGACAGATTACACTGAAAAAAGTTTTGTTTTTGAGGACTACTGGACTACAATAACTACAAGCCCCATCGTGAGTTCCTTTGCATTTATGATGTAGAAAATACTACTTTTTTCTTAACTTCAGTTTTACAGAGTCATAAAATAGAATCATAGAATCATTTAGGCTGGAAAACACCTTTAAGATCACTGAGACCAACTGTTAACCTAGCACTGCCAAGTCCACCACTAAACTATGTCCTGAAGTGCCACATCTTACTTGTCTTTTAAATACCTCCAGGAATGGTGACTCAACCACTTCCCTGGGCAGCCTGTTCCAATGCTTGACAATCATTTTCATGAAGAATTTTTTTCCTAATATCCAGTCTAAACCTGCCCTGGTGCAACTTGAGGCCATTTCCTCTTGTCCTATCACTTGTCACTTGGGAGAAGAGACCAACACCCACCTTGCTACAACCTCCTTTCAGGCAGTTGTAGAGAGCAATAAGGTCTCCCTTCAGTCTCCTTTTCTCCAGGCTAAACAATCTCAGTTCCCTCAGCCGCTCCTCAGAGGACTTGTTCTCTAGACCCTTCACCAGCTTCATTGCCCTTCTCTGGATGCACTCCAGCACCTCAATGTCTTCCTTGTCATGAGGGGCCCAAAACTGAACACGGTATTTGAGGTGCGGCCTCGCCAGTGCTGAGAACAGGGGGACGATCACTTCCCTAGTCCTGCTGGCCACACTAATTCTGATACAAGCAGGATGCTATTGGCCTCCTTGGCCACCTGGGCACACTGCTGGCTCATATTCAGCCAGCTGTCGGCCAACACCCCCAGGTCTTTCTCTGCTGGGCAGCTTTTGAGCCAGTCTTCCCCAAGCCTGTAGTGTTGCATGGGGTTGTTGTGGCCCAAGTGCAGGACCTGGCACTTGGCCTTGTTGAACCTCATACAATTAGCCTCGGTCCGTCAATCCAGCCTGTCCAGATCCCTTCCTACCCTCAAGCAGATCAACACTTCTGCCTGTTTAAAACTCCCATTTCATCTCTACTTGTTTTATTCAGAAGAGTAGAAGTGTGTCCATATGTAATACTATGTTTCTGGAGGATTTTCACCTAAGTATCATAAACAAGCATTATTTATTTTTAGAAAGCAATTGTGTATATGGGTATTGCTTTAAAACCACTTTCTCCTCTTTCTGCAGTTTGAAAAACTTTTATTAGACAAGTGCTCAGAATTTACAGCATTCACAGAAAGGTAATTTAAATTTTCTAGCTGAAATATTAATTTTGCTGTTTTATTATGTTGTAGAATTTCTAATGAGAAGCACAAATCTACTAACACCCTCAAATGTTTGACCTAGGCCCCTGCAGCTCTGAAAGGCTTTCTAAATGTTAGCCTCTGGTGGGTGAAGTGAGTTGCTTTTATCTAAACTGCATCCTAATGAAAGATGGGATCTGTTGTTGCACAGAGCCTAGCATAGACACAAAGCTGCATGCAAGTGGATTTTTTTGGCTTTTAGACATCAGGGAAGAAAGTCTGGCTCTAGTGATATCAGTGACAACGTTCTCTTGAAGTTTGGTGGAGCCAAGATTTCAGCTGGTGTGAAAACTTAAGTTGCAAGACTGTCATGCTACATGGTCCTGTATGCACATATCCATGTATTAGTAAATCTAACTGAAATAAATCCACATTCCTTTAAATTGCGGTTGTAGGTTTACTCAGCTCTGTGCACTCCAGGATGCTGAGACTGGAAAATAAGTATCTCTTTATAATTCTTCTCATGATATTTCCTCTGCCTAACATAAGTTACCCTGTTTCCTCCAGCACAGTTCAATCAGTCTTTTTTGATTTACTTTAAACACTGTGCAAGTCATTCTGCTCAGGGGATCATCAGGGAAAAAGAGACCATCTAATTATCAGGAAAGAACATTTCTTGAGTACTATTGCTTTTTGCCAAACCCACACAGCTCAGACTTTACTTTTATAGTCTACTATGAGACACACTGATTTAATGAGAGCTCTGATCTCATAGTGCCTGTCCCAAATCAGCCCTCTCCCTGCTCAACTGTTTGACAAAAAGTTGTTATAGGTGGGTGAAAGAAAGGTAAAGCTGAAAAGAGAACCTACTGTGTAGGTGGAGACACCGATCAACCAAATGATATCTTCCATTACAGTGGCCTGCCTGGGTGGAATATGTTTTGACAATTCAAATGAATATATTTCTGTGAGGAAGTATTAGTTATTTCATTTGAATTATATAAAGTTTTCTATCTTTATCTCCTTTCTTCAGTTACAGCTAAATGTCACTGGTTACAGGATAGTTTTACTAACTCTGTAAAGCTGCTGTATGTAATCTTTCTGCGTAGAAGGCCAAATTTTACTTTTGAGTATGCTGTTTAAATTTAAATGAACTCTACTTATCTGGACATACATCTATTTTGGGTCCTTATCCTGCTATCATTAAGAAATGAAAATTATTGAAAGCACTTCTTTGGTCATGAAAGATGGATGGATATACACAGCTGCAGTTGAAATGCAAGCATCCTAGGGTGACTATTAGCATAAGTGGAAAAATAGCAGAGTTACACTGGTATAAAGACACAGCATCTGCAGCAAAAATTGGTCTGCGGTCTGTGAAGTACATTGTGATGCCCAAATTATTCATTAATGTCCACTCTTGTCCCTTGGTATACTTACTACGTGTAGACAAAGCTTTCACTAAAGTCTGGTATGATGCTAACGGCACAAAACCAGTGTCCTTCTCAACAGCTGAATTCCGATTATATCCCCACAGACCTCATGACAATCAGCTTGATAAACCAATAGTTGTCTGTTGGATCTTTTTTTCCTTCACTCCTTTCCTTTCTCTTCCTTTTCAGGTGCATACAAACTGAAGATGAACAGATACTGAAGTCCATGAAATCTTCTATTAATGAAACGCTCACTAATGTTGCTCAGTATTTTGGCCAGTTGATAGAGCTGGTTTTAACACATGAGGCACAGGTTAGTTTATAGTTTAAAAAACAGTCTTTCAAAATTGTTGAATCTTGAGGGAGAGCATCCATTAAGAGAAGGATTAGAAATACAGCTCTCAATTTTCAGCAAATTTATGATCAGTAATTCAAATAACTTGCGAAGAGATTTAGGTGTTTGTGTTTTCAAATTCTCCAATAACCTCAAATCCCAAACAAAATGATTTTATGGTTCACTATGTTACTTTTTCTGATGTCTCCTTCATTGCAGAACATCTAATTTCTGGACAATGTCTTGTTAATAAAACCTTTGGACGCATTTTCTCTTCCTTTCATACAGACACTACTTTTCTTTAGAAAACTTGAAAATCAAGTCTCTCCTGCTCTCAGTGATTCTCACTAAAAGCTAAACTTTTTAGAAGATGTACATATAGCAAGTATATTATTACAGAACACATTTTAACCAGTGCATGTCTTAGACTCTAGGAAGTAGTGATAAAATACAGTGTGTGTACGGGTTATATACGTGTGTGTGTAACTTTCTAGAAACACTGCTGTGTCATTGCAGGCATGATGTATAGTTTCCAGAGGTGATTAAATGTAGATAAATACACTGAGTAATTAGGCTGAGACTACAAATGCATTATTTTTTTTCCATTAGACCATTCTTGAAATAGCAACAACTTGCAAGTCTAACCAATCTATCTTGACTTACACTGGTTTCTTTCTTGAGATCTCATTAGAAATCCCTTTGCACCCTCTAATCTTCCTCAAATAAAAAACCCTAAATGTAATTATGCTCAATTAATTTGTCCATATTTTAGAGGTGATGTTATGCTAAAATTTTGTGTTGTCCCTGGAGAAAAAGAAATGAGACTTAGTGAAGAGGAAATAGTTAAATGGTACTTACTACAGTGCTAAAACAAAATTAATGCACGGTATTGGACAAATTCTAATGTACCTTGATGCATTCAGATAAAAAAAGTTGTGGCTCTTTCAGAAACATCCCTTATAGTTTTAAAAGATTATTACTAAGAGGTAAGAATCTCCAGAATACGTTTGCAGAATTATAGTCAAACCAACAAGGTACCTGCTAAAGTTCTTTGGTTAGGATTTATAACTACATGAAATGCCACATATGAGTTGAAGTGTGCTAATAATTTTGAATATTGAAAATTCAGTAAGTTGTGTTGTTTTGATGCTTATTCTTTTTTAATATGAAGAGCAGCTCTTATTGCTAATATTCCTATCTTGGGGCACTTTGGCACCTACTGATACACCTGAAATCCTAATTCCTTTTTCTTTTAAGGGAGCAGAATTAATAACTCTGCATTATCTCGTGTGTATTTGTGTGGCTGAAGACTTGGATTAGAGGTCATTAATAAAAACACTTTTAAGAACAGTTTTCTGAGCCATTCGGTCAGGCTGCGTGCCCACTTCTGCCATACAACCGCATTGTCTGAGGGTAGTTTGCAGCTCTGGTACAGACCAAGTATCTGTGTGAGGGGCCAGAACTCTCAGTTTAAATTGTGTACTCAAGTACTTTCTTTTCTAATCAGCATATCAGGATTTTATTCAGGATAGCTGCATATCAAAATGTGAACTGGTAAGTTATGTCTTTTATGGAACATTTTTCTAATGCTAAAGGTGGGAGAACACAGCCTCTTAAAGGGAAGATAATTGAATTTTGTATAAATAACAATGTAAAATGTAGGATAATTACTTGCACTTTCGAAGTTTGGATTAAATATAAAAATGCTTACCTTCTTCCTCCTAGCAAACACAATTAGTTCTTCCTCTAATGATCTTATGTACTTTCAGAAAGAGTAAAATTAAATAAAATTCATATTTTTGACAGCTGTGTTTCTCTGTGAAGCTGCAATGGCACACATGCAAAAGCAAGATAATTATTTGCAAAGATAAAAATATTTAACCTATTTCATATATTGGATAAATAAACTATATTTCTCTACAAGAATTCCTGGTATTGGACAATGGCATTTTCTGCATAGACCAAGAAGACTGATGAACCCTGAGCCTTAGAAATTAGTGTTAGAAAGGGTATAACAATATTCCTTATAAATAAGGTAGGAAATCTTGTATCACCTACAGCTTCTTACACTAAGACAATTAGTTGCCTTCTGAAAATTTTAGTTCAATCCCAGGCCAAACCCAATAATAATTTATTAAGCAGCTGAAGAGTCCTTTATTGAATGTTCTCACATGCATATGTGTTCACTTACTCTGTTCATATTTATTTTTAAATATCACTATTCCTGGTTACATCTATTCAAATGCAATGATAAATGTGTTATGGTGTTATCAGTCTGACTCCTGCCCATGGTTTTTTCCTTTCTTTGGGTGAGAAGCAAGATGATATGGATTAAATGGACTAGTCTTTCTACTCTATCATATCTTTAAATATAACACTAACGTTTTTCATTGGAAGTAAATTATGTTTATTATCTTATGTCACACAGAACCTGCTGAGACAAATAGAATTGTCCGATAGTATGTACATCACTGAGTCAGCGATTAGTAGTTTATTCAGCCTTACCCAGGAAGGTTCTCATCTGTGCCGTATCATAGCTAAGGTAAGGGGATATACACTTTTAATCCCAAGTAAACCAGTAATACAAGTGAGTTTTTTTTACTTAACACAGTAGAGGTTGTGAGTTTTGAAATGTACAGTACAAGATGAAATTCTGTATTTCAGGAGACAATCTAGGTTAAAGAACAACAAAATTTACTCTGAGAAACTATTATTTTTAGTTCTTTTGCTGCTTTTGCAAGCCTTACTCTGCAGAGTTTATTACCACAATTGTCTGATTATATTAAAAAAAAAAAAAAAAGGCTGCAACACCCCAAATGTTCAATTTAATAAAGCTCAGTGCCTGTGCAAGCAACTGCAGTAGGATGGTAAGCTCCAACAGGCTTCTGGGCATTGATTCAGCTACAGTTGTCTTTGTGCCACCTGAGTTATTACCACTCCCTTCAGCATCTTGGGCATCTTTTTATTGTCTCTCCTGACAGTACTTTTAAAGTACCAGACACATACATGGAGAGAAACTTTACAATTAGCCATGCATATGGCTGAGTATGCAGAGAAACAGCAAGACCTCTTCAGCTATGTGTACAGAGGAGGTTAGAGGTATTATTAAAGATGTAATTTTAGAAATACTTTGCATCTGTTATTTTCCTTTTACAGAGGAATGTACAGAGTTACTTCTGGCAGCGTGTGTTCATGTTTCCTGAGTAGTTAATGCTAACTTTTGTTACAAATGAATTGTTCTGCCAAGATCAATGATACTGGCAATCCCTGCAGAGTTTGCACCTTCGAGGACACTTGGATCTTGAAAAAGTGAGAAAGGCAGGGCATTGTGTGAGTTGAGGATAGGATAATTACAATCACAGCGTATATAGAAAGAAGAAAACCTCCTTTCTCAAGCTTTTGCTTGTGGAGTGGTGTGCCAATCCCTTGTCCTGCTCAGAGATGAGGTTAAACAGCAGCATTTAATTCATTTTACTTTTGATTTGCCTTTAGATGGATGTTTGTACCATTCATTAAAGTTACTGCTCTGTTCTGAAGGCTGCAAATGAGGTAGACTCAGAAACATGTAGCGGATCCTGGCAACAGCCTGAGAGGTTTAATTTTTTCTAAATTGGTATTTGAGCTCCACTCAGTGGTATCCAAAAACAAATGTTAAAATGTTGAGTATTGAGGAAGTGCAGAACTAACATATTGAGGAAAATCAGTCTTGTGCTTTTTATCATTGTGTGAATCCCGTAACAGTTTAATTTAGCAGAAGTGAAGTCTGACCTTCCACAAATCACTAAATTTATTGCTAAAACCTGGATGTGTCACAGGTTTACAAGGGAGGAAGTGCATCCGTTTATGCAAAGAACCCTAAGTGGCAGTTGGTTGCCAAATTACAGTGCTGATTGCACCACCTGTCCTATGTGTCCGTTTCCTCTGTGCACTGTGAAATACATTTGTCCTGACTCACCATTATCTTTCACCCTCTGTATTACCTCAGTTACCTGCATCAGTGAGCAAGGTGGCAGAGGAATTGTAACAGACCAGAATTTTGAATTCAGTCACTTGACTAGTTAGCTATGACAGTGAAAGTGCAGGGTGATTTAAAAAAAAAAAAAAAAAAAAAAAAATTCTGGAACTGTGCCCACTCATTGAGAGGGTGAAAATGGATTCAAGTTTTGCAAAGATCTCAAAACCTCCCACAGATACAGAAATTCCCTTGAGAGTTGTCATATTATCTTCTGTAAAAACTAGCTGGAGAAGTGGAATATTTATTTACAGTGAAAGCAAAACACAACAAATTTGTTCATGTAACCTTGAAGTCTTACTCTCCATGACAACGTGTGATCTTGTGGAACTCTGTTGTTCACTTTTTTCCTGTCCCAAGCTATAAATTACAACTCTAAAGCAATCAAAATCGCGGACATGCAAACAAAGAACCATGATAATATTGTAAAGCTAGAATATTATAGGAACTGGTTTCTCACTTTACATCTTGGTAAGGGTTTTGGTCTTCTCTCTCTCTCTCCCTCTCCTCCCCTGCCAGTATTTTACCAAAATTTAAAAAGGCTTTGAAAAACCAACCCCTTATGCTGAAGTGTCACCTATAATTTTATTCCACCTGGAGGCATTCTTTGACTTTTTTTTTTTAGCATGTAACTTTAATCTGCTGCGAAAGAGTCATGTTGCTGACTTACCCTGACAGCCAGCTAGTCATTCTCACTAGCTGTCAGAAGTGTAAAGACTAAGATCTCTAACACAAATAAGTAGTAGCAAGGGCAAGATAAGAAATGAAGGTAGAAAGCCTAAATAATAATAATAATAATCCTTGAATTCTGAGCTAATAGAAGAACCAACGTTGAGCTGTGAGTTTTGAACCGTAATAGGTAGCATTCATCTATAAGCAACTACACTGGTGGCAGCATAATTGAAACTCCACCAGTTTAGATAATTTGAAAACCAAGAAGAGAAAATGAGGAAAGGAAGAGTCAAGTAGAGCACTTGTTGTAACTACCAGGGAAAAGTTTTCGTCAGGTTTCTGTCTGCAGATCAGTTTCCTACCTTTGGAACCAAATACCGCTAAAATACTTCTCTGTCAAGTCTTATGACACATACTTAAGCATCAAACATTGTAACTAACTTGCTGTATCATTGTTTGCAGTGATGTGTTCACAAAAGTCTTTTTTATTACATTATATCTATTAGATTTTGATCCTGGGATCTTTCATATTAAAAATTATAAATTAGTCTTGGTTGTTAAAACTTTACCTTCGTGTTCTGAGAGCATAAGGAGATGCTAAAAACCAGAAATTATAAATTTTGAGTGGACTAGAGCAACTGTCAAAAACTAGCATTACTTGAAGTAGACTGGTTCTAAACTGATTTGGCTTTGTAACAACCAGAAGAATCAGTAAAAATCAGTTCCAGAGTTACAATAAATAAATGCTGGGACATAGAATGATAAAGGAAAAAAGTCTTTGTAAATAAATCCATTTCACTGATGATAGAGTCTAATACCAACTGCGTTGAACTGGATGCCATAATAATAGTCTCCTAAAAGAAAGAGAAGCAAAAATGAAGATAATGAAGATAGCCATACCTTCTTATCACATCCTTCTTTGGGGAATGCTTGACTATTTGAGTTCCACATGGATGTGCAGCAGATCACTTGCTCTGAGAAGCTCCTAATACATCTTGGCCTTACCTTCTTTGAATGTCAGTTCCTTTTCTAGCAAGTATTTATTATAAAGATTTCTTTGGAGATCATTTTTCAAGCTAATTATAAATGTTGTCCTTCATCATGAGGAAAGGCTTGATGAGAATTCATTGCACTTTGAGTCATTTCAGGCTGAAACTGGAAAATATTACACCTTACAGTTGGATGCCTTTTCTCTCCCCTCTGTGTTCACTCAACTCACTATGCATAGTGGGGCTTTTTATAGTCGTGACCCCCTTCACATACTTTTTGTGATTGTATTTCAGGTGATTTTATCTACTGCTAGCCATTCTGAAGAGCAGCATCTCAGGGATGTCTCAATGAAATTGAATTCCTGTTAATCTAATATAGGAGAGAAGTAGGTCATCAAGCAGTAAAGCAAGTTCTCTCTCAGATACTGCTTCACAGAATATGCGAAGCCTGTCCCAGATGAAACTTGAACTACAGCAAGAGCAGCATTTCATGTGTTATTTGGTCAAAACCTGGAAATACCAAAAAGTCTGCAAAGGATAAATAAAAGCATGCTTAGACATATCGGGAGCTTTTGGAAACATGAAAGTTAATCTCCAAAGCAAGCAAAGCTCAGTGCTGTTATGTTTCTTTGTCTGAATGGTACTGTTTACACATTTGACCACTCTATTTGTATCCCTGTCAGATGGAACAGTTTTGTCATCATTGCAAAAGATGCAGGGGACAAATCTTGAAAAAGGTGAATATGTCCTGAGGAATGCTGAGATCCCAGTGAGGGGAAAGCTTTTGACAAACCATAGAACCAGGCTCAGTATTTCCTACCTATTCCATATTTCACTTACAGCTCTCTAGGTTCATTACTCATGATCAATATTTTACAGCTTGGTAATGGCACACAGGGCACAAAATAAACAGTTTAGATCTCCTATGCAGTGATAAATCACTTCCTGTCCCTCAGAGGCAAAAGCAGGGCACCCATTTGTCACGTAGAAAGCTCGAAGCAAATGTGCCAACATCACTTGAGCTTTACTAGTGTTGTCCACAAACTTCTGCTTATGACTAAAGCAGAGAATCAGATCATCTCCAATTCCACTGAACTGTGGGGACTTTCAAATTGATAATAAAATAAATAAATAAACCCAGTTACTTTAGGTTTGGGGACAATACTGTAGTAGCTTTTTTCTATATTTTTCATAGATAATTTAATTACCGCTTGGGTGAAATATCAATATCCTTTGTGAAAGGAAAAATGTGACAAACTTTTTTGTTGGTGTACTGCCTCTTTTTTACTTCAAAGGCTCAGAAATGTCTCTCTGCACTAGGCTATATATAGCAGTACTAGATATAAAATAACTCATGGAGATACATGTGCACTTCTTACAATTCCAGAAATAAATTTTACTGTTAGCAAACCTCAGTAAGCCTACTGTTTTCACTGATCTTACAGAAATTACTTATATGTGTGCAAAGGCATACTATAAAACTTCTGTCTTGAAAATATGTTGAGGTGCTAATTTTGTCTAATTCTAATTTTCTTATAAATTGGTATATATTTTTGTTAGACTGAATAGATAGCTTTGCTTGCTCTATTATTGTCTATTCTATTCCAGCAGAAGTGGTACAAAAATGTAGAATTCTGAAAATGAGTGAAGTCTGAATTGTAGTCTGGAGGTTTTTATGTCAGTACAACCTGTTGAGCTTTCAAATAACACAAATGGTTGAGGAGAAAAAGATTATTTCTATGAATCTGAAAAATATTTTTATACCGAAGCTACTGAAGCAGGCTTAAAAAGGAGGCTGTATATTCCACTTGGTCCATGATTCCAACTATTTTTAATTTATTACTGTAATCTGAATACTTCAGTCTGAGATCTTTCATTAATTTCATGTCATTAATATTTTAAATGCTTTCCTCTTCATTGTATGTCTGCTTTTACATAGTATAAGGCATCTGTAGTCTACCTGATGGCATAACATTTTTGAATGAAGGACAAGCCAAAAAAACCCCACCACATGAAGTGCATATATTGCCTCTATTTATTTATATCTTTCCATTTATTATGTGAACTTTGCTAACACACGTTTACAAGTTGTGTTAGAAATGATTAAGGATAGCTACTGTAAGGTTGTATATATACTGAAGTCTTTGTCATTATTGCCACATTTAAAGAAAAAAGTTGTAGGAATGCAAGTTTTATGTATTAGAGGATGAAGATATGGATTTTAACCGTATAGAACTTGACACCTATTTCCACCTTGCTTTCAGTAGCTCTTCAGTTATATGATCTTCTCTTTCATATTTTAGCGTTAAGTAAATATTGCATGGAGCTCGGAAGTGTAGAGGAATGCTAACAAAAATCTGTTTAAAACTAATAGCATATGGTTTAACTATGACTTATATGTCACTCCAATTGCTGCCTATTGATAATTCTTTGTAATTTTCGCATGAATGTCAAGTTTAATTTAAATTGTGCTTGTAATTGGTAAAAGTCAATTGCTTAAGCACACCTCCCACTGAGGTTATATTACTTTTTCATCACTTATATATTAAGCGTTAATCAACTTGAGTTCTCTGTGTGAGCTTAACACCCTCTTTGTTGGTGTTGTGATGATAGCTAATTTGGATAAATTACTGAAGGAATCTGCCCCCATCCCAATCTCAGTTAAATACCAGAGAAACATTCAGTGCTGATTTTTGCTTTTCCCCTGCAGGAAGGAGGTGTAGTTGCTCTCTTTAAGATCTGTCGCCAGGATTGTTTCAGGTGTCTTTATCCCCAGACGCTGAGAACATTGGCATCCATTTGCTGCGTAGAGGAAGGGATGTACCAGCTGGAAAAGGTAGGCACTTTAGCATTCTTTACTGACTGTGTCATAAAACAGAGAAGTCTTTAATCTCTTCTAGGAACTGGTAACTTGGTGGTGTTTGATACTGTGCTCCATATTATGCTCATCTTTTCTGTGCTGAACGCGTCTTCGGTCTTTACAAAATTAGTCCCACCAATAACATTATCCTATTCAGTTGTTTGCACAAGTAAGCTTTCTAAGTGGGGATAATTTTCATAAAATAGGTAAACACGTTAGTGAATGCATCAAAAACTAGGGAAATTATAATTTCTGGACTCTCTGAAGTGTTTGTTTAGAAACTCCTATGTTTTAAATAACCCTTAAAAGACAGAAAGCTTTATACCTCTTTAAATCCTTTCCTGTTGCTCAGGTAGGGCACCTGCTTGTGGTACTGCAGTAACTTGTGAGAGTTGTAAAATTGCACAGAAAGAACTGGGACAGATATAGTAGCTAGCCAATAGAGAAATGTCTGCTAATCAGCAGCAGGTCTCATAAAAGCCAGTTTTAACTGGGACAGCAAACATCAAAACATTATCCAGATAAAATTATATCAACTGCTTAGGCTCTGTTCCTTTCTCACTCTTACTACTTACTGCTGTGTTTTGGAAATGAACACTTCTGGTCACTAAATCATGATCTCATCCTTTGTATTTCATAAAACAGTCATCTTCTACAGCTGAATAATGGCCTCTTCAAGTTAATGATAAATGATTTCACTGCCACTTTACATTGACGTATCTTGTAATTTACTGCCCAGAATTTAAGCAAACCGTGACGAAACATCTGCAGCAAAAAGCAAGTCTCTGAGCTTACAGTAAATGAAGATGACTTAAATTTTTTTTGACATAATGCTGGTTCAGATTGACACCAGAATCAGTCTAAAAGGATCTTTCATTATGTCCACTATAATAGTGGAATTAATAGAGTTAGAAATGGAAAAGATTGATTCAACTCACCTGGTCTAATTCCTGGCAGTGTCAGCATGCGTTTAATGTGGCCCATATTAAAGCTGACAAAACAGGAGTCCTAGAAAAAGTGGTAACTCTCAAACTCGTATGTCTTTGATCTACTTTAATGTTGGTCACAAGTAAAACTGTTCAGCGTAAACTTTGTCACAGTCAGGATTGGAGGAGGGTTTAAAGGATTTTTAACTGAACTCTCTGCTTTCAGTAGATCATTTTTCACCTGGGCCTTCAATTCTTAAATCACATCTTGCCAAAACCTAAGTCTGCAACACGAGGGGCTGGATGTTAATCCTACTGATCTGACTGAACAGACAGGTTTATGACAGGAGTATTTTGTTATCACCTTGTCTGCTTCTTTGCCTAAAATTGTGTTGCTGAGAATCTGTATGTTATGTGGATCCAGTACATGCCTGGTTTCTGATGGGGGAGAATGAGATATTTCATATATCAAGAGAAACAAAGAAATTTTCTCTGCAAGGAGCTTAATGATCCTCCAAGTGCTAATGGAGTTTAAACAACACAGGCCAGTACAATGCTATGTCATCTGTAAATAATCTATCAGCTGGTGACAGCCCAGGTTTACCAGTTTATAGAGCTGAGGAAGGATAGTAAATGAGAAAGTTTTACTACTCTCTGTACTCTCTTTTCACCCTTCTTGTGCACCTATTTAGAAGCAATAAGATATTCTGACCATAGGGAATCAATGGAAAGTGCATGAATCAGATGACCAGTATTTTGATGTGAACAGCACTCCAGTTTTTCATATTGTCTTGTTTAAATAAGAATGATTTTTTTCTTTCAAAATTTGAAGTACTCTTGCAAAGAACAAAAAAGAGGGTTAATAATATTAGCATTCCTATCATTACAGAAATTACTATAGGACTTCTTATCTGGCAGAAAGGGTAGCTTCTATTATGCAATTAAGTACCTGGGTGGTGGTGAAGCATTTAATTTGCTCTAATGTGAATATCATTATGCCACCTAGTGCATTAAAACATCAGTGCAATTTGAACTTGATTTTTAATGACAGAAACCTCATTCAAAAAGATAAAGCTTGGCCTCCAAACAATTCAGATTAGGTAATCCAAGATTTAAAAAAACCAAAAACAACCAACCAACACCCCCCCCCCCCAACCCCAAAACCCAAAAAACAAACCACAGACAACCCAACACCCCCTCCCCCTCTGTTTTTCAATTAGATTTCACAACCATTAAAGCGTTTAAAAGACCACTTAAAAGAAAGTCTGGGAGATGAACTAGGAGGGTGGTATATTTTCTGCAGTAACTGTGGTGCTTAATTAATAAAGACATTAGGAATATTGTTTATTTATCCAATGCTCCTTGATCTTGCCAACTCAGTAGCAACACAAGAAGGTAACAAGAACATCTGTGTTAACGCAGATGGTTATTTAGAAAGCAAGCAAGGAAGTCAGTAGTTCACAGGAGGCAATCCAAGTGGAGAGTATTTTAACATTTTTTCATGGGCTTTAAGATACCTGAATATTAGGCTTTCTTTATAATTAGTTCAAATTTAATGTGAATGATGTTATACTGTGTTTAAAGCATTTGTCTTGAGTGAGTTTTTGGATTGCAATGTGGAAATACTGTCCTCCTTTACTAGTGAAGGAAAGTAACAGTTGAGTGGTCATTTCTAAAGATGTAGAAAATTACCTATTTTAAGCAAAAATATTTTCCTCAAGTTTTTAAAAAATAATTCTTGTTCTTCCCAGTCATGCATCTTTAAATATATATCTGCACTATTCTCTTACCACCACACTTGAAGAAGCCATTATTACTTTTTCATCATCTTGATAAACAAGCTGATCTTTGCTATAATTACAATGAACAAGTAGTTGTTGCAGTGACTAGCTTTTACTCTTTTAGGTGAATCTGTTTGGTTGTATGTACAATAATGCAAAATTGGTTGGTTAAAACAACTTTTTTTAGAATAGTTATTATTTCACTTGCAAGTACTTTACTGACTTCTGAAAAACTACTGTTACTTTGTTGTACATTGAACTACAGAGGTCCAGGAACTCAACAGTAACAAATTAGTCAGGCACTTGAAGTAGAAAGATAGTGAAGAAATAGTCTCATTTTGTGACTGAGGACTGTGTGTAAATAAATGTTGTTCTATGTAACCTGTGCTCCACAAGTGGAAATCTGGTCCTTCAAGCTGCTTATGGATGTCCAGTTGTTTGGTACACTTTAACTTCATAATCCACTGTGACACCAGCAGGTTTGAGATCATTCTTGGGTCTCAGCTGCCTGACCAGTCCCACTTCAGAGAGGAGTGGAGAGACCCTGGAAAAGCAATCAGAATTTTCCTCCTTTGCATTATTCCTGTAGCTGCCTGTCCCTGTACCCAAGAGAGGTTTGTCATCTGTGTCTTGTGGCATTTGAACATGCAAACTTTTTAGGAGAAAGCTGACTGTATCAGAAAGGATGGCTATTCTTGGTTTAGGCATTCCAGATTTTATGCAGAGACAATATATAATACAGGTAATAGATAATACAGAAAATAGCTAAAATCGCTAAAATCAGAAGAACTGGAAAGGAGTTTGGGGGAGGTGAGCATGACCGGAAACTGAAGAACATGCAGACCTGTTTGTGTATCCAGCCCTGAGGCTTAGGACAGAAATATAATGATGTAGTGGGAGATTGGTTCTCAACATAGGCATTTGTTGAGGGTTTGAGAGGGAAGAATATCTGAACATTCATCAGTGTGCTTTGAAAACTTAATTTACCTCAAGTGTTCCCAATGTAGGAAGGACTGTTGAAGGCCCAGAGCTAGAATAGATTAATGTGTGCTTTTCATGAAACTTAAGGTTAAAAAAAAAAAAAAAAAAGTGATACTGATTGTCTGATAATGTACGTCCTGCAAATTACCTTAGGAATAACTGTACTTCAAATACCATTTTCATTGTCAAGATACACAAAAAATCTAACAGATATTGTCTTCAACGTGAAGCAACCTTGCCTGGAAAAGGGGTTTATGTTTGAATACAGTCGTACATCTTTAGCACATTGTTTGCCTGAAGCAGTTCTTCAGCCCTTTCCCTTCCTGAGGCTGCATTAAGTCCTTTGCAGAGCTCTCTGAACAAAGTGTCTCCTATACATATGCTGGCATGCAGCCTCGTTGAAGTCTGACTGTGGTGGTTTCTCTGCTTCAAGTCTGTCCATACAATGCTTGTTCTTGACTGGTGCTAGAAGGCATGTCTTTCCAATTTTTGCCCCATGCTAAAGCTCAGTTGTGTGATTTTCACTGAGGCAAACTTCCCACTGCAATAAAAGAACTGCAGAGTTAGTGCAGAAATAAATAGCAAACAGATAGTGCAAGGTACTGCAATTTTTACTGTGCATGTGAAACATTATTACATTAAAAAGCTGCAACTCAGCTGGGACCTAGATCAAGGCTCAACTGCCACAAAACCATAACGATTTATACAAATAGTCATTCAAGCAGCTATATATTTGTTACTATATATTAACACTGTGCAGTGTATGTTTACTTACACTATTTAAACTACTCCAGAAAGCAAGACACCTGGAATCAACTCATTAAGAGAAGATATTCCAGAAAGACTGGTGACAACAGTTGTTACTTTCATAAAACCTTCTTTTTAACAAATGACACAGCTTTTGTCACTGTGCTTTAAGCAAAATTGCCTAGGTATACATTATAAATTGCTCTGAATCCTTCATTTAAAGCACATTATATCAAATTACTTACCTCCAGAAAAAGAATCTGAAGGGGGAAGCAAGTACAAAGTGTACAATTTTTGTGGTTGGGAAACTGTATGAACTTCATGAAGACTTCTTAAACATAAGTGACCTAAAATGTATTGTTCACTGTGAACCCAGTCTGAATTTTAAGAACAACCATGATCTTATACATAGTAATAATTTCTGCATGATGGGGATGTAGTCTGTTGATATATATATATGAAAAACAAGCTTTTGGTGGGAATTAAGTAAAAAGTTTATTACAGCACTTAGAACTACCATTTACTTATAGCTTTTGGGTCAATCTGAGCTGATTACTTCATTCAGCTCTAACCACTTTGAACTTTCAGTTTCAAACATTAAGTTCAGTCAAAGGGAGTAACTTTGTTTCAGATGAAGTATATGTGTTGCCTTAAATCTGGGCTGCTAAAACTACTAAGGTTCATGTAGCTGTAGAGTGAGACAGAAGTGAGAGTTATGGAGAGGGCTTTGATTATGAGGGCTTGGATGACCTGGTATGAGGTTATGTTCACCACTTCTAAAATCTGAACACAAAAATTAGCTGGTGGCCCATGGATTTCGTTGTCACAGCATGTGAATGCTCCACAATCATGAATGTTTTTTATTTTCATAGTACCTGGTATATGATGGAAATAACTTCGTTACCACACAAGAGATCACAAATTTGCCTGATCTGGATGAACTATATAGCTGTCTTCATATTTGGATATTCCAAGTGCAAAATACCAGGGGAAGCAAAACATTAGTAATGGTCTCCTAGAAAAGGTGTGTGAGATTGCCAGTGATTAGGAAGGAGAGACCCATAGGTTGCCTCATTTAAAGCATGTCTGCAGGTTGTTTGCTTCTTTTAAGAAGTGCAAGAGTAGTGTGCAGATTTCTGATCAGCAGTGAAATGTTGATTTTTATTATGGCAGGTAGTGGCTTATTCACGGGACTTCCAGCAATGAGAAAATCCAGGAAGTGCAGAGGTCTGCCTCAGCCTGTTAGCCTCTCTTATCCTCAGAGAAGAACTTTGTGTTAAAATTTCTTTTTGTCTGGTAAATATATGAAAAATTCTTATGGCCTGTTTCAGTGGGTTTGCACCCAGTTAGTTTAAGAACAAGGGATTAGATGGGTCTATAAGATGACAAAAATTACATAGCTATTTTATTCTAAAATGAGTTGAATTCAAGAGCTTAAAAGATTAAGCTTTTTTTTTTTTTAAGAAAAATATTTTAAAAAAACCCCCATAGTTTTCAAAAATAAGTTTTAATTCATGGAAAGCCAAATTTCATGTTATTCTGTCTCCTGAGTGAGATAGGGCAGGGCTGGGTATGTATTAACAGCAAAATACAGGACTTTTAGAAGTCATTAGAAGGTAATAAGTTGATAAGGGGCCCTTGTCTTGTCTCTTTCCCACAAAAACAGGTAACATGCAAAGTTATAATCCTTTCTGAGTTTTTCATGGGTTGTGTTAACAAACACATTCTCAACACTGTTTTATGAAGGGGAATATGATTCTTGTTTGTTCCCCAAAGTAGTGTTTGTTTACAGGAAAAACATGTGAAGCTTCGTGGTTGGAAAGAGACTGGAGACTTTCTTTCTGCATGCTTAAAACCACAGAACACTCACTTGTGTGCTCAGTCATGTGAGGTGATTTATATGGAGAGTTCAAGTGATGTGTTCCTTCTTTGGCTGGAGAGTCAATTGTTCTTCTGGTTTGCATAATGCTCTTTTTTCCATCTGAAAACATTGTTTTGGCTCATCTTTCATGGCCGTTTGTAGCCAGGCTTTGAAATCATGCATGTAAAGTTATGAACAGTAAGCAGGAATGGATAAAGAGATTTCTCTTCTGAATTTTGAGAGCGGAGGATAAGCTTTTAAAGGCTAATTCAGGCAACTTTTGACATACAGTGCAGAGCACACTGAAACTTGGTGTCATTGATAGCTGGAGCTGGGAACTGTGTCACACTGTTGTCACTGGGTAACTGTGTAGGTCACAGGAGAATGAAGAGCTACAATGAAACAGAAATTTAAGCCAACCATAAGGAATAATGTGGGGAACAACATTTTCAAAAGCTGCTTTTCACATGGCCTTTTTGATAACCAGGCAAATCTATTTCAGTAGCTGAGTTTGTGATACAATTAGATAATGTAAAGTTCTAGGCTTGCAGCTCTTTAATTTACTGGACACTTCTTCTCAGTAAGGCTGTTTAATTAATTGGCAGTGAAAAATGTGCTGGGTTTGGCAAATTACATTTCTGTCAAAGCCCCTGCAAGATTCATTAAATCATATCTGAGAGTGCAGGAACTGCCCTTCCTCAACTGCTGGCTTCGTATATATTAGGTGGTGTTTCAAGTTTTACCTCCTGATTACATGGCTATGTATACATAATTAGTAAATGCAGCTTCTTTCAGCACAATCTCAGGCAGGTGTAGCAAGACTTCATAGGTCATTGCAGAATCTGACCATCTTCAGATGCGACACACTGCAGTCCTAGGGCAAAATGCTTTGGAAGTCATGGAAGGGACACGTTTCTGAATACTGAAAACCAGTGTGAAAACATGTTTAAAAAAAAAAAAGAAAACAACAACAAAACAAGGCCCCTCTGAAAAAAAAACCACCACCACCAAAAAGCCCCCAAGCCAACTGGCAGCTAATCTCTGCAGTATCATTTGGTCTGTTGAAAACCTCCTGCCAGTTACACAGCAGATTAAAATTTGTTTGCTTTATGGTAGTACCCACTTTATCATGCAAAGAGAAAAGCAAGTGGTTTTTTGATGAATTTATTCAAGAGACATGGAATTGAATAAAGACAGACATGCTAGTGCAGGATTATGGGACACTGCCAGATCTCTGTAGGAAAAAAGTACACACAAAATGCTTTGGCTGAGGTTTCTGCCATTATTCCAATTCTGTTAAAATGACTAATGAAATTATAGTAGTTGTGTTGTTGTAGCCCTGATGGTCTAAGGAGATATGTATCAGTTGCTCTAATAAAAGATATTACCTCTCCTTACAAACCTTGCTTCACTTTAATCATATTATAGATTTTAGAAAAGGGAGAAAGGAGCCAGCAAGCATAGCACTAAAGATAAACATTTTGATAATACTGGCAAAGTAGGACAATGTGAGACTTAGCTAAGGAGTTGGTGAATAGCTGCCTTTGGAGGACACAGATTCTGTTGTTTATCAGTAGATCCTCATTTAGATATGAGGCTTGGCCCAGACTCTGCAAACATATACACATGCACTTAGCCTTAAGCATGTGAGTAATTTCATAGAACCACTACACGTTAAAAATGTCAACAGAGATGCACTTCTGTTGGTCTGTTTGTGATTGAGGTTTCAGACTACAATAAATTTCAGAGTAATTATTCATGTGGTGATCACTGAACACATAGTGCTGTGGAAAAAAGCAAAACTTTCAGAGTCAGATCAAATAGGTAACAGACTCTTTGATAAACCTTGTCTGTCTTTCCAATAGAGGCACAGCAGGCAGTCTATGAATTGAGATATAAATCTGTCTATAAATTGATAACGAAAGTGCAAGCTGTCTTCTAACCCAACAATAAACATTTTAAGTCTTTTGCCTTTAGTGTGAGTCCTTCCATGTCACCCACAGATTTAGGCTTTGCTTCCTTTTGTCCTGTGCTTGAAGTGGCATATTACTTAAGCATGGTTCTGTAATAACATGTCCACATGCAAAAATTTCATAACAGTTAAAGCAGGCCTGTTTTATTCGGGTTTTGTCATGTTTCAGCAAAACCTGATCAGGAGAAGGCATTGCAGTGGCATTCAGGTGTTATCAATGATGTGCTGCAAGTAAATCTTGCTACTGCTCTGTTGTATTTTTTTTCATGGTTCCAGAGCAGTGTCCATGCAGAGTGAGAGCTGAGAGAATTAGGTGTACTTTGGCATTTGATTCCCCTATATGATGCAGTCACTGTAGGAGGAACAACCTCTCTTCTCATCTATCTCTCAGCTCTGTCTCTTTATGCTCTTCTGTTTTTTTTCTAGCTGAGGTACAGAAGAGAGAGAATCTTCAGATTTTTTCTGCTTGTTTTAGAAAGATAAGTTTCATTGAAATAGATTTTGAAAGCTGAAAAGGAAAGTCCTCAGACTATGCCAGGTTACTAATGTGTACGCTTCAATGTGCAAAATCAAATTGGAGCAGTGCCTGTAGATTGCCATTCCCTCCAACTTCATTTTGAAAATTTGAGCTGGTGCCAGGTTACCACTCTGCACTTGTTTGGCTCCCATATAATTTACACATGGTTTTTGCAGTCAGTTATGTTGGTATTTTATGCTATCTATTGATTTTATATTTCACTAAGTATTTTATTTAAAGCACTCCAAATAGCTCTAGATTTATGTTTCAAAAGTCAGGATGTTAAAAGAATTTTATAAATGAAAAATAATTTGGAAATTACCAGATGATGATTTTTCTGTAATGATTTAAAATATTGCTTAAAGTGATGACAATGATCAGGGCAGCAAATGATCCACGAATGACGTCTGAAGGAACAGAAGCCAACACATCAAATGACAGGTGGGTTTTCCTTACCTAATAATAATAATAATAATCTATCAAGCAAATTTAATTTTAAGATGAAAGAAGAAGCTTACTCAGCTGCTAAACTGAAGGCAGAGATTAATGAGAATCAATTGAAGCGTTTAAAAAGAGTGCAGGGAGAGAGCTATTTTGGACCTCAAATATTCCTCTTGTCCCTGATAGAGGCAGAAAAGAAACTGGAAAGACAAGGCCTTATAGAAAGACCTATCAGATGAGTAGCTTTCATAATTCTTTTCTTCTCACTCAGCAGGAATCTGTTGCACTGCATATTTGCATTTGTATCCATATGTAAACACACATACTGAATGTGCGTACGTTGTATGCATTAAATAGCTTAGCTGTAGCCACAATAAAGTGTGAGGAGAGATAGGGGTGAAAATACTTATGAAATGAGACAGACACATCAGATAGCTTCCCCCTCACAAAATCTCTGCTGAAATTAGATATGCTAGTCTAACTGACACATTCTGCTGCAGATGTCATGACTCAGTATTGTTGATGATTTTTGTGACTCATTAGAAAGTCCAAAGAGTTTACTGCTCAGAGCCTCCAGTTCTTGTTTGGCTGACCTTTGAGCTGCCTAAAACCTCACTGATTTCAGACATCTTTGCAGGAAGAGAAGCATACCTACATAGATCTGGTTATACAACAGGGATTTAAATGCCTTTGGACCCTGAGAATTCAGTGCTAGCATTATTTTCCCTTCTAAGGCTTCTGCCACATTTATTTTCCTGCCTGAATTCACTATGACTCTTGGGAGTTTTCTAGTGCTCTATATGGTTTCTTGTGTATCTATTCTTGCTTGCATAACATTGACTTTCAAAACTTTTACACACATTTAATTTTGAAAGACTGAACTCTCATAGATCCACAGTACTGAAAAGCAAAAGGAGAAAATCCTTTCTTCATTCATCTAAGTGCAGCTGTGGAATTCCTCACTAATGTAAAACTACACTTAGAGAAGTACTGAATGAACAAACCTCTCAAAAATAAAAAATTATTTCTCCTTGTACCAGGTGATTTATATTTCTTTTCTTTGGGGCATGCCAGTTGGAAACAGAGAGCTCTGTATGTTCCATCTGCTGGAGTTTTTAACTCCTCCATAAATGAGTTGATCTCAGTCATACCTAAGGATAACATGATGGAGGCTGCTAGACAAAGTGACTGACTTGCTTTGATCTGGTAATTAATATTGGTCATCTACTGGGGTGAGAGTAAGGACCTGAGGGTGCTGCAGAAAATTGTTTTTCCTCACAAGAACATCCATATTCTGAGTTAGCTTCTCAGCTTGACCACTTCCTTGCGCTTGTTTTTTAGAAGTAGTTCAAACTAGCAAAATATATAAACCTCAGCTTATGCTCAACTTAGATCTTGGCTCTTTTCCAAAACCACTTTTGTAATTCTTATACTCCCATGAGTGTAACTACCCTTCCTTGGGTTCAACATGGGGTTAACAAGCCTCTTGCATCACAGCACTTATCAGTGTTCACACTTGCTTAGGCAGTGAGGCTGTAAGAGTCCTGCTGTGACACAGGGTTCAGTGCAGGTGTACACTGGGAATCTTTTCTAGCTGCAGGTACTAAAGAACCTCTGCAAATCAGGCCCTAGCAGTGCTCCCCAAATGTGCAAGCTCTGGGCATTGTTACTGAGGGGGGAATTCACAAATTTGTATTTTGCAAAATCACGTTTTATACATATACAGTCGCTTGTGTTTTTTTGTTTTCACCCAGTGTTTGCCAAAATTATGGTCAAAATACATGGTTCAAAACCTCTTTTCTCTTTCCTTCTCTCCAGTACCTATCACTGCAACAAAGTGAGAAAATGCTTTACAAAACAGGGTAAAAGTACATACAGGAATCTTCTTTATGATAACAGCTTTGACCAGTTCTAGCACTGGTCACTGTTGAACTTTCTACCAGTAGATTTGCTTGGTTTAAATGAGCACTTAGCAGGTTAGCTTTCTCACTCAAAGAGCATTATATAAACACAAAACTATCTCAGGGTTTTCCTGTCATTATTGGTATATTTTGACTCTGTTGCATGGGCCAAATTCTAACTCTTACTAGAGCTGAGTTTTTTCCCACAGCTATTTGTAAAAAAGAAACAGAGGATCAAATGCAGTGTAAGCTATCAGCTGAAACTCAGTATCCTTTCCTTGTGATGTGCATTTTAAGTCAGGGCTGGAAGTATTGAATTACTCAGGTAAAGTATCCTGCATGTGCTCCTAACAAAAACAAAGGAAGTTAATTGTGTAAGTTTTTTCTTACCTCACGTTTGTAATAAGATAAGAGCTGCTGTGTGGCTTAGCTGAAGCTCACCCATGACACGTATGAGTCTCCATGTATTTCTTAAAAAAGTGAAGGTTAAATAATAATTAATGGCAGGTGATGTAAAGGCATGTTTGTGTGTCAGTATAATGGGGTTTTTTGCTTAGGCTTGTTTGCAGGAAACCACTTAGATCTGGCACTCTGCCTGATTTATACTAAAACTTTCATGTTTCATAAAGCATCTTTGAAAACATTTAAAGAGCTGTTGGAAAAACAATCTCATCCATTTAAGATAATAATCTGGGTTTTGAAAAACTAAACATCTAGCAGCATTGCTCATATATTTACTATATCTTACTTCTCTTGCCTGTCATTAAATTCACAGACAATAGCTCTTTCACTGACTGTTCCTTCCCTTCCCAGTACTGTCTAGAGCTTTTCCTTTTTCAGAGGGCTTTCAGTTTGTTCATTTGCAGTCCCTGGGAATGGATGAACAAGCTTTTGTATGGATCAGGGCATGCTGATATGCAAAATCAGCCTCAATTTTCAGATACTTTGCTGCATGTCATAGAATGGCAGGCTTCCCCCTCCAGCTTGTGTTTTGGTAGGTAGGTAAAGTTCACAGATTAATGAGGGCTGACATAAACCTGAGCTGGAAACTTGAGCTGGGTGTTTAGTGTTATTTAATTTGGAAGTGATCTGGAGTCCTGAAGATTCTCTTAGGCCTTGTTGTGCATAGCTGGTTTTGTTTAACTCCACTAGCTTTTAGACTTCAAGTAAAAGTTTGATCTGACAAGAATCCTCAGCTGAGGTCTTGCAGAAGGAATCCCTATGGGATGAGCAGGTGCAATTAAGAAGGTGGAAGTCTTTCCAGTTTTTATAAGAGCTCATCTTTGTCACTCTGGTCTCGCAAATAAGGTGTAGGAAGATTCCCCAATAACTTGGCTTCACCAAGGGCAAGCCTTGCCTGACCAACCTAGTGGCCTTTTACAATAGCGTGACGACATAAGTGGACAAGGGAAGAGCAGCTGATGTCATCTCTCTAGACTTCTGTAAGACCTTTGACATGATCTCCTAATACTGAGAATCCTGCCATACTGGGCAGGTATGTGTGCCCCCTTTATAATTTGTATATAGCTGCCAGATGACCTTATTTTCCTGTCACTGAGTACAAGATGTTTTATTTGAAACAAACTGTTAGTTTCAGTCACAAGAAAAGAATTTTACACTTTTAAGATCCAAACAAAATTAACAAAGCTCCAATATTTGTCTTTTTTCATACATGTTTTACAGTAACACCCACTGTAAGAGGTTTCTTTCTTACAGACCTTGTTTCTTAGGGAAACTCCCTGCGTGATTTGCTACTTCTTGTGCAGGGTCAGTTATCCACTATTACCCCTTAAAACATGGGCAATTATTAGCAACATTTTGTTTTTCTAAATGCCCTGGTTAGCTGCAGTAATGCCATCATAGAATTTGATGGCACATTTAATAGAAAAGGTCAACTTCTTCACCAATAGATGTTTTAGATTCCCCTTTGAGTGTGAACAAGGCTTCATGGCATGTACATAAGAGCAAAATTTGGCCTCCCTTCCAAATGCAATTTTCTGAAGTATTCATGCCAGTAATGCCTGATTTTTGAGATCCAGATAAGCCCACTTTTAAACACAGACAGATGAGGAAACATTAGGACTCTTGTAGAGACACACAAGTGTGGCATTATGGAGACACAACAGAAGTTAGAAAGAAATGTTCAGTTACACCAGCAGGCTTTGGATTAGGCCCTAAATAGAAATAAATGGGTGAAAATGTCATCATGAAGACATAAATCAAGCTGTTTAGGAGAGAAACAAATGGTCTGGGCAGAGTTCTTACCAATATAATGCAACATGAGTGGTGACCGTCATAGTCTGTCAATGAATACTGAAATCCATTGCTCACTCTAAGCGATGCCAAGCAGCGTGCCAATTCTCTGGCAAGAAATCACCCTACTGTCACTCCCCAGCACTTACTACTGCCTTGCCTGCACACTGGAGTTCCTCCACATCTGTAAATGTTTGCTTCTCTGTAACCGTACTCCTTGGATTGCATGTTCCTTTTTCGGGGCTTAGGGCTCAATGTAGTGCAAGCATAATAAGGAAGGGTTATCTTCTTACATGCAATGCAAACACGTGGGAAGTTCAAATAACTTAGTGCCACAGGTCCCAGTTTTTGCCTTCAGGAGGAACTCTTTCTTCAGTGTTAGGAGAGCTGTATCTTAATGGCTTCGGTTCTGCGGTTACTTTGCTAAGCCTCCATGCCCGTCTTTGCAGCCGCGTCCTCTGACTGGTGACAAGCACACAGGGTGGGAAACGGCACACGGGGAAAAACACACGCTGTTACATAGCAGGATGACAGTAAGCACGTAATAGTTGCACTGCTTAGTGATAAACCCATCTGTAATAAACCCGTTGTGTGTGTTTTTCTTATATGGTGGCTGCTTGCATGAATGCTAAGAGGGGCTCTCGTCCTCCAGATCCAGGCAGATATAAAGGAAGAAGAAAAAGAGAAAGGAAGATTATTTTCCGAGAAACAAGCATATCGCTGATGGGCACTGTAAAAATAAACCTAGTTATACTGGCATCATTTACACCATGCTCCTAGCATCAAGCTCTGCTATACTAGTAAAGCAGTTGCTTTAGCATACAGTCCCCAGATCCCTGGCATCCACAAAATCCAAAGAAGAAAGCATACTGTTGTCAGGAAGCTTAAATTCATCATACAGGTGTGGGGCCCAGGGCACATGGCACACAAGGGCAGGCCAAGGGAACTGCTTCTCGTCATGAGGGTGGTGAGACACTGGAGCAGGTTGCCCAGAGAAGGTGTGGATGCGCCATCCCTGGCAGTCTTCAAGGCCAGGTTGGCCAGGGCTTTGAGCAAGCCTCACCTGCCAGCCTCACCTCTGTGCCTGGGAAGATCATGGAACAGATCTTCCTAGAAGCTATGGCACTTGGAGGACAGGGAGGTGAATTGAGACAGCCAGCATGGCTTCACCAAGGGCAAGTCTTGCCTGATCAAGCTAGTGGCCTTCTGTGGTGCAGTGACTACATCAGCGGACAAGGGAAGAGCTACTGATGCCATCTATCTGGACTTCTGTAAGGCCTTTGACATGGTCTCCCACAACATCCCTCTCTCTAAATTGGAGAGTTATGGGTTTGATGGATGGGCTGTTGGATGAAGAATTAGCTGGATGGTCACATCCAGAAAGTAGTGGTCAATGGCTTAGTGTCCAGATGGACATCAGTGATGAGTGATGTCCTCAGGGGTCCGTATTGGGAGAGTACTGTTTAATAGCCTCATCAGCAATATAGACAGTGGGATTGAGTGCACCCTCAGCAAGTTTGCGGATGACACCAAGCTGAGTGGTGCAGTTGACATCCCTGAGGGATGGGATGCCATCGAGAGGGACCTGGACAAACTTGAGAAGTGGGCCCATGTGAACCTTGTGAGGTCAACAAGGCCAAGTGCTAGGTCCTGCACCTGAGTTGGGGCAACCCCTGGTATCAAGACAGGCTGGGGGATGAAAGGATTGAGAGCTGCCCTGCAGAGAAGGACTTGGTGTACTGGTGGATGAAAAACTGGATGTTCACTGGCAGTATACACTTGCAGGCCAGAAAGCCAACCATATCCTGGGCTGCATCAAAAGAAGCATGGCCAGCAGGTTGAGGGAGGTGATTCCACCCTTCTACTCCACTCTGGTGAGACCCTACCTGCAGTACTGTGTGCAGCTTTGGGGTCCCCAGCATAAAAAAGACAGGGACCTACTCAAGTGGGTCCAGAGGAGGGCCACAGAGATGATCAGTGGGCTGGAGCACCTCTCCTATGAGGACAGGCTGAGAGAGTTGGGGTTGTTCAGCCTGGAGAAGAGAAGGCTCCAGAGAGATTAACTTAAAGGGAGCTTCTAAGAAAGATGGGGACGGACTTTTCAGTAGGGCCTGTAGCGATAGGACAGGGGCTAATGGTTTTAAACTGAAAGAAGGTAGATTCAGACTAGATATAAGGAAGAAATGTTTTATGATGAGGGTGGTGAAACACTGGAACAGGTTGCTGAGAGAGGCTGTAGATGCCTCATCCCTGGAAACATTCCAGGTCAGGTTGGACGGGGCTCTGAGCAACCTGACTGAGTTGAAGATGACCCTGCTCATTGCAGGGTGGGTGGACTAGCTGACCTTTAAAGGTCCTTTCCAACCCAAACCATTCTATGATTCTAACTTTTTCCGTGATCTTGCTGAAGAAAGAAGCAACTTCCTGTAGCGGCTAAACTCTCCAAAGGCAGAAGGCAGAGATTGTGATATAGCCTACTTGTTAACTTCAAAGACTGTGAACAGTAATATCTTTGTAGAGCAGAAACTGTCTTATTAGTTTTACTAGTCCATACACTGCTGTCCTTAGTTACAACTGAGTGGTTGAGATACCAGCTAAAAGCACTGCCTCTGGCCCTCAGGACTTTATACCCTCTCCTCCCACCTATTTATGCATCCATTTTTTGTAAGGAAATATGCATCTTTATGTATATCTTGAATTTTCAAAGCCCCTTTCTGAGAGGAGTGGATGACAGCCTTGATCTGACTGAAGGCAATGCAGAGCTGGATGCTCATGAGGATGAAGCTGATGTCCTATGCTACCAGAGACCTTGTCACATGAAGATGTGCAACTAGAGCCATGCAAGATCTGCATGTGATGACATCATCACGTGCATGTGATGAAAGCATTCCCAGGTCAGTCTACTGTCTATAGATCTTCATCTATACTGAGTAATGCTGCAGTGTGCTATGCCTAGCTGAGATAAAATTCATTTAGCGTCCTTTCATTTCTGACCAGAGTCCCTCATTAACTAATCTTTATGAAATAAGGGAAAGAAAGGAAACCTAAAAGAATAGAAAAAAAACCCCCTAACAAATAAGTAAAATGAGACAGCAATGCTGAGGTTGAAGTCTTCTGGTAGTCTGACCATTGCTGGGAAGAACTCTGAAGGCAGAACAAGAATCTCCTGGAAAGTATTTCTGGTGGCTGTGAACAGGCAGTTTCCCTAGCCTTTGGTGAGGTAGGAAAGAATATACATGTTCTAGATTCCTGGAAACAGGACTGGGCTTTTCTCCTACTGAGAAATTTTCAGTTCAGCTGTTAATGGAAAGATGGGCATTTTCCAGTTTTGTGATAGCACAAATTGATTTATAATCCTGATCTTCTTCCCATCTGTGACGTTTCCTTTGCGTCCACACGCATATGTCTAATTTTAAAGAGCAGGTAGATAGTTTTTTATCTTGTTGCTGTTTTTAATATGATTCAACAAGTAAGTATAACGGGAGCAGCTATGTGGATGATAGTCATTCCAACGGGAGCGAGTACACGGGTGATAGTCATTCCTGCAGAGTTTGCTGTGTCTGACAAATAACAGCCTGCATGCTGAGAAGAGAGCCCTAGCAGTGCTGTTGTAGTAAAGTGAAATGCTGCCTCTGTCTCAGTCTTCTTTTGCAAGTACTTCTATTTTCTGCCCTGGGTGGATTTCTTGAATTTAGCAGTTTACCTTACCAAATGAACTGCTGTTTCTCCTTAGCCACAAACAGCCACTTGTGAGTTTTTCAGCAACTCAGGAATGGCCAGACTTCGGGGCATTGGGCTTGTCTGTTGCCTGCAGACCTGCACCACAGATCTGTTTTGCTGTGTGGTGCCAGTGATTTAGTTGGCTGTGGAAAAAATGTGGGTCAGATTAAGATTTATTCTACTTGCTCTTTGCTTCTGTTGATTTCCCTGGTTTGTCGTACAGTCTCTTTCTTTCTCCCTTCTTGCTGTATCTTCTTTGCCCTAAAGGAGCCTGTACTGCCAGACAACTGCTTACACATTCTCCTTTTTTGCCCATCTCTGTGATAATACAACCGATGTTGGCAGAGTCACATAAGCCTCTGTTTGCAGGAAAATCTGTTAGAATATAACAGAATTTCAAGAAAGCATTTTGGATTTCTGCTGGAAAAAGTCTAAGAACCTTTCAAAGATCAATGGCTATAGAAATTTCTGTATTTATCAATGCCACCATCTACCAGACAAGAGCATTGAGAAGAGTGAGAGGAAAGACCAGAAGTTATAAAGGTAGGCTTCATAAACAGGGACACTGCTCTGCTTTCTCTGTCCTCAGCAACTTGAAACAATTGTGGTTATGTCAGTCCTATCAAATGAATAGTATGACAAATGATTCCCATATGGAAGGATAGCATGATATCTCTTTATAACAGTCTTTTGCCTGTAAGAATTTTTCATGTTTAGAATAAGCTTTCAGAATCTTCTAGTAGGTAAGACTGAAATGAAATCTTGGTATTATTTATTTAGTTAGTTAGTTATCAGAGGCCTGGGAAAAGGAAGTAAAGCAAAATCTGAGAGCAGGGGTGCTGTGAAACAGACATACTAAAGTTGACTACAGTGTCTGGCCAGAATTTTCAAAAGTGATTCATAATATCAAATTTCAGTATTTTTGGATTCCAGGTTAAATCACCAGAGTGAAATTGGGTATGTAGCAAGTTGTGGATATCCACCAACCAGATAGAAATTATATCCATTCCATAAAACTAATACTTAATTGCTGTTAAATTAAGAGTTGGCTGATAATGTATTTTCAGCAGTACCACCATCCTCCTGATGTGCACACAGTTTAAGAATACTCACTGAGTGAGTGTTGTTAAGGTCACCTGTGGGTTTGTGGTAAGGTTTTACCCTTGTGGTAGTTAAACGGTCATCAAAACACTTTAGAGGGAGACATAGAATCAATCATAGAATAGTTTGGGTTGGAAGGGACCTTTAAAGGTCATTTAGTCCAACCCCTCTGTAGTGAGCAGGGACATCTTCAACTAGAGCAGGTTGCTCAGAGCCATGTGGTTATTGTCCCTTCAGAAGTCAAAAAAGATAAGTCAACATAGGGTGCTAAGTTGATTATCAGTCAGCATGGAGGAACAGACCCACTCGTGGGGCTAAAAGGCCAATTCAAGTACAAAATTAGGAAAGAATCTGGGCACTTCTGCACTTGAGCCTTTTTGCTGTAGTGATCTAGGAGGAATTAAATCCTCCTTGTACTTCTGTCTCTAAAAGGATTATCATATGGCATTTTAAGGACATAAAAATTGAGCGATAACTCTCTGAATATGGTTTGAAAACTTCATGAGAGTGAAGTGCAAGGTGAAAATAATTTTGCCAATTCGTTGACTCATGCAGTGTAACCCACGCATTGCGTTATGCAATAGTGGCACCCAGTGGAGGCTGGAATTACAGCAAAGTTTCTGTTGCTGCTGGGTCAGGCTTGCCCAAATCTATCCCGAGTTTAGGACTGCAGGCGCTGATTCGGGAACGTAGGTCTATGAGGACCAAAGCTATGCACAACTTAAGTGTTCTCCTAAATCAAGAACTCTTACCTGCCAGCCGGGCTTATAATTTGAAAAGGTTAGGCTGTCTGAGCATTTATCTTATCTATTCACAACAAACTCTGGACAGCGTGAGGACCTTTTTCCTACAGGACAGACTCTCTGCTTTAGCTGCATTAATTCAAAAACCTTAAGCAACACCTAATGCAAGAGCATCCTGGGGAGTGGAAGAAAAATGCCGTCTAATCCTACTGCCCTGAAAGTGCTGCTTGCATAGCGACAGCATCAGCCTCAAAAACTTGGAGAGAAAGTGAAGAGCAGCATGTATGCCTGGGGGCAAGGGGAAAGGAACAGAAGGAAAGCATGGCTCCTGATTCAGTTGTAGTCTGGGCTTAGATGCAATAGTCTGAATAGGCTGTAAGGTGTGTGAGAGAGGAGTGAGAACAGGAGGAATGCCAGACGTGTGTCACGTAGGTGGGAAGGAAGTCTTTAGGGAGCATATTTTAATGTTTTAAATTCAGGCAATGCTAACAGTAACACCACCAAAAATAAACGGACATTAATAATAAGCTGTAAGCAGATCAACCCCCCTAACGTGGAGTCCTCGCTATGTTACAATATGCATGGAACATCAGATTTCTCTAAAGAATACATTATTTACTATGAGGCTGGTCAACATGCTGCTCCATGGGGAACGAGGCTATATGTGTCATCTTCTGTTTATTTTTTTCTGAGGAGTTACGTATGGCAAATAGTTGTAGTGAACAGGGATTTGGGAGTAACTAACTTGTAGTGTCAAAGAGAACTGAATGAATTAGAATAATTGTTCCTGTGTACCTCGTGCTATTGAGCTTGGATTTCAGTGCCAGGTTGCATGCTTACTCAGTGTCTGATATTATCAGAAAAAAGTGATTAATGAGGATGATGATCTGAGTTCCTAGAAAATTTTCATCTTCAATTGGTTTAGTATCCTCTACCCCTCTTTTTCTGCATTTGTTTTAACATTTTATTGTAAGCACTGGATGCTTTGGCATTTTGGCCATGCTGAAATTATTTTAGATCTGCAAGGAGAAGTGGATGCAGGAAAGCATGTTCAAGTAACTGTTGTTTTGCAGTCAAGAAAGAGTTTAAGAAAGGGATAATGATAGTTGGACCAGTTTATTTACACACTTTGGAATTGTTTCCATAGGTGCAAAAGTCATTAGGCAGAAGAGGCTGCTTATTAAGTGCATGCTCTGTCACTGTTGCAGTATTATATTTTGCAAGTGATCCCATTAAGTCACCAGGACTTTCTGTTGATTAAGTTACTATTCAGTGTAAGACATGGCCTCATAATTTCTGGAGAAATGGCTGCTTATTTTAATGATAATAGGTAGCATCATTACAATGGCATTTATCCAAGCATTATGTGGTGGTAGGTAAGTAGGTTTTAATCTTCATTTTATAGCCCAGCGTGTGAGAGCAAAATTAAATCACTCAAGAGTAAGAAGCTGCCTCAAATGTGTGATATGAACTTCATGGCTGATCCAAACATGATGTTGTACTACTGTCTAAGTTGAGGAAGGAATTAGAATGAAAGGGAAGGCAAATCAGAGCTGTTAGAATATGTTTGCAATTTATTTTTGAGCTAGATACTTGATTTGTGCTGAGCAAAATTATTAAAAGGCATAAGACACCTTTTTTGTTATTCACTAAAGATTCCTCCCATCTCATCCTGTATCATGGAAGAAGAACTGGGTTACAAGTCACAGGATCTCACCTAGGAAATATTAATGGATGAAGCCATATGTCTCCTGACTTCCTGCTCCTGTTAGAGGAATTTATTGTATGTGTTTAAAGGCCGTAACAAATTGCTTTTCCCCTTACTCAGAAGAGGATTTTTGAGGAATTGTGCCCCAGGGAACTAGCAGTGTTTGAATTCCCCAGCCCATGACACTTCTGTGCTTCTGTGTCAGATTATGTTGAGAAGCAGACCTTACACCTCTCCTGTACTAGCTTTGCCATTTAACTTGTATTGCAAGCAATACTGATGTTACTCTCAGTAAAAGTTCTGTGTGCTGTTCCCCTTTGGTTCATCTTCCCTTCAAACTCCTTTAAACATGAAATAACACACTTGCATCTAACTTTTGGCACAGTTTTACCACTTCTCTGCTAGAAGGATTTCTGTCTTGTATGAACTAGTCAAAATAAAGGACTTGCCACAAAATGTATGAAGAAGGTAAGGCACCTAGGACCTAGGGCATTGGAGAAGGCATTAGGACAGAGGAGTCCAATTAATCAGATGAAGACTTTAATCCCCAAAAAGGACAGGCAATTGAGACATACTCATGTCATTACAATTGATTTTTCTCACAGGAAAAAAAAAAAGGCACAATGTATGGCAATTGCTGAAACTGGTAATGGAAAAGGAAGTAATTTTAAGTAGAGATGATGCTGGCTTTTTTCTTTCCTTTTCCCTCTTAATTTTTAAAGAAAGCTATGAGTGCTGACTTCTGATCCTAAAAAGAAGCCAGTCAGGGTAGGCCTATACCAATAAATGGCATTTTAGAGTTGCAGGAAAGAGAAAATAACAGAGAGAGAGAGAGAGAGGAAAGGATACAACAATCAAAGACCTTTTCAGTAACATGGATTAAGACCTACAATTGAATTAAGAAAGATTAGTTGTTCAAGCTCATTAAAAGATGACTGATTAGACTTCTCCCCCCCCCCCCCCCTTTTTTTTTGTTAAGCAGAATGGTTTGTGGCCGCTGTTCTGAACAGAAACACAACTGCACTTTCCTTTAAAATCCTTCAGGCTTTGGAGTAGGTACTGTCTTGCACTTACCTTGGCCAATCATCTTGGTTTGTAAAGACTTCTGTATTTTGCCTCTGGTTAATGATGCTCTTCAGTAAGACAACCAAGGATCTAAGCCATAGGTGTCAATAAAAGCCCAGCCAATATCTCTGTTGCAGCTGGGCAACTAGTCTGCAATAGCTGGCAATGGAGACAAAAAAGAGACACCCAGCAGGCTTTGTGCATAAGGAGTAGGAAACCTTAGCTTTCTGCTGTGGCAAGGACCATCTAGAAGGTAGTTTGGATCTGCTTTGCTATAAAGGCACCTTTGTTCATTGATGTGACTAATGAATTTCCAGAGTTCATGGTGAATGGATTTTTGGATTTTGAGAAGATCTGAGTGAAAATCAACAGTTAATTAGAAGCAAATGTGTTGCTTCTAAAATTCCCTGGTTGCACGATAAAAGATGCTTTACAAAGCAGTTTTAAAAGTGTTTTAGAAAAAGACTTTGAAAAAAACCCTCTACATTGCTCTGCTGAAGTCTGAGTGCTGTTATAAACATAAACGTTTTCTTTGGGGTCTGAACGTTAAATGTAAAAGTTGTACTCTCTAAAATTGTCAACCAGTCATTGTAACCTCCAAGAATGACATAAGAGTGCCAGGAAAGAAAAGCAAGGTGGAAACTCATTTAAGATGTGTATATATTCAAGGGCAATACCATGTACAGGTGAATGGTAACCTAGCTTTTGGGAGACTGTGAAGACACATCTAGTAAATGTACTGATATTTAATAGATCTTACAATTAACAAAATGTCCCATTGTTGTGACAAACTTGTCCATAGGCTTTCAGGAAGAAATGCTAGAAGGCGTTGAGTGAAAGCATTTAATTAGAGTACTCCAACAGTGTTGCTGCTATCTTTGCTTTTGGCAGTATGGAAATTATTTTGATGTGGAACAATATGGAAACAAATGCTATTGGTATTTGATTTGGGTATCAGAAAAAAAGCATAGTCACAGACCAAAACCCTATGATGCTAACTATTGTATATACACACACATACACACACAGAGTCTCTTCAAGAACTGACAATTCTATAAATATTTGGGAAAAAAAGCCCACTTGTTCAATGTAACAACTCTTATTTAGATTATTAAACAGAACTTTAGAGCAGACACTGTGAACAGAACATCTAGGTGTCTAGGCAGTCTGAGAATATTCCTAACAGTAAAGACCTAGAGCGAAATTTGGTACAATATGGGATGTGGAACAGTTCTTAGCTCAACTAGGTCTTGATCCTGTGGAAAGACTTTTATTGATGGCCCTAACTTCACTGGGGAACGATAAGACTTGTGTTTGTTGTATGATTAATGTGTCTGAATTGCAAGGCACATTTCACACATTTAATGTGAAACTAAGCCTGTAGCATGCTCTTCGTTCATGGAAAGTGACAGAGACAGTGGTTCTTAGCACACCAGAGACTCAGTCCAAGACAAAGTTTTGGATGATCTTTACTAGAACATCTCTTCTTCTAAGTTACACGTGGAGAGCAAAAGAAAATGTGTAAGAGATATTGGCCTGAACTTTCTGTTTGGAGGCTACTAATCTAGTGATAAGCAAGAATAAAATGTTAAAATGTGTGGGTTATTTTTAAAAATTATTTGCACTGATTGTTCTTCCCCCCCTGCCAGGATCCTTGTTGGCTTTGAATTTGGCATAATTGATTTATATTGAGTCTTATTTTGTATAGCTCACCTTCTTAATCAGACATCAGTCAAAGTAAATTTAAAAACTACGCTGAATTAATCTCTGGGAAAAAATAGTGGGAGTGATATAACACAGACTTTGTACTGGCTTTTCCCTAGCATTTGCTATCATTGCTTACAGTGCTAGCTCAGGCTTGTTGCAACACTTTCCCATGGGTGAGAAGAATGTGACCTGGGCTCTACCTGCTGCCCAATGAAGCTGGACACAGCTGTGCTGTAAGAGGTGGCTGAAAGAGTTTCCAATCCTAATATAAATAGAGACATGTTCACAATTATTTCTTCCTTTTGTTCTTCGTCAGCTGTAGAGCTGAAATGTTGTAAAAATATTTCTGTTTTAATATTTTATTTACAATCTGAATTATTCCAAAATAGATTCCCAAGCAGATGGGCCCAGTCGGCATGGGTTTATGAAAGGCAGGTCCTGCTTGACCAACCTGATCTCCTGCAGGTGACCAGGTGACCCGCCTAGTGGATGAGGGAAAGTCTGTGGATGTTATCTACCTCACCTTCAGCAAGGCCTTTGACACTGTCTCTCATGGCATACTCCTTGGGAAGCTGGTGTCTCATAGCTTGGACAAGTGTACTCTTTGCTGGGTGAAAAACTGGCTGGATGGACGAGCCCAGAGGGTTGTGGCAAATGGGGTGAAATCCGGTTGGCAGCGGGTCACAAGTGGTGTTCCCCAGGGCTCGGTGTTGGGGCCGGTTCTGTTTAATATCTTTATCAATGATCTGGATGAGGGGATCGAGTGCACCCTCAGCAAGTTTGCAGATGACACCAAGTTGGGAGGCAGGTCGATCTGCTTGAGGGTAGGGAGGCTCTACAGAGAGATCTGGACAGGCTGGATCGATGGGCTGAGGCCAATCGTATGAAGTTCAACAAGGCCAAGTGCCGGGTCCTGCACTTCTGTCATGGCAACCCCATGCAGCGCTACAGGCTTGGGGAAGAGTGGCTGGAAAGCTGCCTGGCAGAGAAAGACCTGGGGGTGCTGGTTGACAGCTGGCTGAATATGAGCCAGCAGTGTGCCCAGGTGGCCAAGAAGGCCAATGGCATCCTGGCCTGCATCAGAAATAGTGTGGCCAGCAGGAGCAGGGAGGTGGTTGTTCCCCTGTACTCAACACTGGTGAAGCTGCACCTTGAGTACTGTGTCCAGTTTTGGGCCCCTCACTACAGGAAAGACATTGAGGTGCTGGAGCGTGTCCAGAGAAGGGCAACGAATACAGTGAAGTACCTGGAGCATAAGTCTGATGAGGAGCGGCTGAGGGAGCTGGGGCTGTTTAGCCTGGAGAAGAGGAGGCTGAGGGGAGACCTTATCGCTCTCTGTAACTGCCTGAAGGGGGGTTGTAGCGAGGTGGGTGTTGGTCTCTTCTGTCAGGTGGCCGGAGATAGGACGAGAGGAAATGGCCTCAAGTTGTGGCAAGGAAAAATTTCTTTACTGAGAGGGTTGTCAAACATTGGAATAGGCTGCCCAGGGAAGTGGTTGAGTCACCATCCCTGGAGGTATTCAAAAAGTGCATAGACAGGGTACTCCAGAAGATGGTTTACTGGGCATGGATGATGGTTGGACTCGATGATCTTGAAGGTCTTTTCCAACCTAAATGACTCTATGACTCTATGACATTTATTCTGTTTGTTAGTGCTGTTAGAAAAGGAGAGTGCAGTGTAAGCAAATCTCAGGAGATAATCCAGTAAGCCACTGTTTCATTCTAGTGTCTAGCAAGGTACTGTCCTTCAGAACAGCATTTTCTTTCTCCCAGACTCTTTGATCTTCAACAGAACTTAAACTCTTTTTAGAAGTTTGATATACTTTGATCTAAAGTTACGTTCTTTGGCCGCAAGGGTTTGGTAGTTCTGATTTCAGAGTGAGGTGTTTATACCCCTTTTTTTCAGTTGTCACACTTTTCTAGTATCTCTTCTAGATGTCCCATGACGTTATCTCTGCTCCCCTCTGAAACAGAAGAGTATAGGTCCCAATCCTGGGAGCCTCTCCTGGAGCCAGGGGAAGCCCTGTACCATTCTGTGGAGAGCTGCCG
The DNA here is from genome assembly GCF_000737465.1 of Haliaeetus leucocephalus. NCBI lineage: Eukaryota > Metazoa > Chordata > Aves > Accipitriformes > Accipitridae > Haliaeetus > Haliaeetus leucocephalus. The sequence continues at coordinate 12,087,271 of NW_010972609.1, forward strand.
TGGCTCTTCTTGTGTTATTTATGGACTGGCAGGTGGCAGAATAAAGCCTGATCACGTCAGATGTCTGGCCCAGACTTGGGCTTTACAGATCAGGAGGATTAGGTTGGTTTGGAATATGGAATGAGAGTTTTTACTGCTTATGTGAAGTGAACCTTGAGTGTTACTGGGGAATTCTAATATTTAGTACTTGCTAGTTGTTAGGTTCCTTCTGTCATAACATCTTTTGTGAGTATTATTCTATGAGTGAACAAACTGGCTCATAGATTAGGGACACTATTAGAAAAACAGGCAGTGACTGAATGACACAATCAGAACAGTATTTGGGACTTTCCTCAATAACATGCTTGTTTTCCCAGATCTATGCAGATTCTTAGCTAAAATATGGCAAGTTGAGATTTTATCTTTGCCATAACATAATGCTTACACATTTTTCCATCTAAAATAACTGGAGAAGATCCTGGGCTATTGAAGCTGAAATCTTCTCACTACATAAATTCAATTTCAGTGAGTTCTGACATGGTTTTCTGATGTGAGATCAGTTTATGAAATTAAGCGTGACTTGCAAATATGATTTTGAATGCAAATTGCAACTGCCCCTGTATCACAGTGCTATGTTGTAGCTATCTTTGCTTGCTGCAAAAATAATCTCTATTGAAAGTGTAACCAAATTTGTGGTTTTGTTCCTCCTTCAATGCAGCATTCAAACAGTAGCTTAACTTTAAATATTTATGTTTGTTATCCTTGATAAAGATGCTTATTTATGTTGAGACCTGGTAAGGCAGCAAACAATATTGAGTAGAAGAAAAATCAAAATTCAGCTTGTAAAAATATTCCATTTTCTCAGCCTCTTAGTATTGTCCTTATTTCTTCTAATACAGAATAAATATAGCAACTATATTTGACCAAAGAGCAGCACTGGGAGGTGTTAATGGAGAGAAAAACCTATGAGATCATTTTACCTGATGGCTCATAGTAGACCTCTGACTGCTCATAAAGATTCCATGCAAACAGCTGATCTTAAACTTGAAATTCTTATGCTTAAAGCAATTCTGAAATTATTTTATTGCCACTGCAGTCATAGAAATAAATCAATGTTTGTAGGAGACCCAAGGAGATTTTCCTGTCAGGAGACGAATCTTAGGACCAAATAGCTTGAGCCTGCTGCAGCCAGTGAAGTTCCATCAATTTTCACCAGATGAAAAATGCTACTTTTTTACTTTTTTTAAATTCTTGTTTGAATAAGGGTAGCAATTTCCTCTGTTGTTATTACAACACGAATGGACTCTTATTGAGTTGCTCACTAAAAGTTTTATAGCTAAAGTGCTGTGAGTGTTTTCATTATAAATGGCTATCATAAAGCTCTATAACTTGCTTGTAAAAATTCTCTGCCAATAAAAATCTGGCACGTACAAGGTCGGTTCTGGAGCTAACTTATTTAAATTAATTTATTAAAATAATTGAACAGCCATTGTGACGCAATGAATGTAGCAAACAATTATATTAACGCTTAATGCCTCGTAGTGCTTTTCTTAAAAGCAACAAAAAGTTTTAGAAAGAACAACATGGGTGAAGCACTGAGTCAGTTTTGGCAATTATGTGAATTTAGACATAAAAACATATTTTCTGAACAAGTTGCTGTATATATTTAATGCATTCTATTAGATAAATGTCCTACTGTTATGGTGTGTTTAATTAGTGTACCTGTGATTCAAATACTGTAGAGGCCTTGTATTTCAGAGACTGGATATCTTTTAGGCTAAACCGACTGACACTGTTCAAATGAGGAATATTTGCAGGAAAATTGTTTACATAAGGATCTGTTTCTGAATGCATTTGCAGAATATCATATTTAAAGTAACAGTAAAAAAAGTGACATCCTGTGCTATCTCCATTGCTCATTCATTCTCTCTACCTTTCTAATGTAACTCTCTACTTTCTGCTGTGGTGTTTTCATTGTCACACTTTGAGCATAGGGTAGGGTTATGTTTGTTTCTAACTTCATGGTAAAATGACCTGTTCAAGAATTTTAATCTGATGAGAGAAGAAGTTGTATGTGAAATTACAGTAATAATTAATAATAATAAGCTCTTTTATTAAGTCTTTAGCATAATCATGTTAAGATTTGAAAGTATTGACTTAAACACATCCAGAATTCTAGCAGGAAGATTATCAGATACTTTTCCTGAGAGAAGAAAGACACTGTGAAGAGTTAGATTAGTTGATAATGACTGATTCTCTGGCTATGACCTCCATGCTGCTCTTTTTGGATAGAGGCACTTTCTCATTATTGTAATAGATGAAGAGGGTCCTCTAAAAATGTGGTGTGCATGGGATTTTTTTTTTTCTCATGAAGAGGTACACTAACAGACACTTCTTGAAAATAAAATCCATGGTGTCACACCAAAACCTAAATGACACAAAGTAATCAAACACGTTGAAAGAGTGTTCTTGTTTTTAAATGCCAGATACCAGGTGTTTCAGAATATGCCCTCATGCAATGAAGTGTCTGTGACATTATTTATTTAAAACTAGATGATCGGAGCATGTTTTTTTCAGTGAGCACATCTCATTTTCTGGAGTGCCCTGTTATGCATAACCCTGGAGCCCCTGTTTGTTTATAGGAATAGTTGAGGTGTTTTTTTTTTTTCTTCTTCTCAGACTATGATCCCCCAGGGTAAATAAAAATGAGGGCTATGTGAAAACTACTAATATATGGTCTTTCCCTAACTCAGACTTCAGGTCCCAGTATCTTGTTCAGCATTCTTATATAACACATGACAGTTCCTCTCATCTTGTTGCCAAGTCCTTTTTGTGTCCGTGTGGCTTCATTTTAATGAAATTCAGGCCCCAAAGTATAATATATAAAGCCTTATCCATTATTTAAAAGAAACAAGCATGTACTTTCTGGAATTTGTAATGCAAATATCAAGAAAATCCTACAAATAGGGATAGATTTCCTGCAATGTAAAAACAAGCCAGTATATCCAGCCCTCCAAAATGTAAGGCAAAAGAATCTGAGAAACCTTTGGCTTCTGTCATGTGTCATGTAACTTGAAGAATTTTATCTCTAACTTTATCATATGTGAACACAAATAGTTCTCCCCTATTCTTGTATGCTCCTGAGATTACAGATAACATAGTCATTATTGTGATTGTCTTTTATTTGTGACAGGACAGGAGAAAGAGAATGTAACAAATGCTGAGTACAAAGGCCATTGCAAATGTCTTTTTTCCAAGCCACCATACTCATTTGTGCTCAGTAGTTTTCCTTCTGTTTTATCAATGCATCCCAGTTCTATAAACACCAACAGTGGTTGAGTAGAAGGATCTATACTATAGAGTTTTACATAACTGCAAGTGAATTCCTTTGCTGTCTTCTTCTCCTTCTGCCCTTTGTAGCGACTCAGCAGCTATCATGTAGCATTGGAGGCATGTGAGGAGTAGATGAGGAAAGTTGAATGTATCCTTGAGTGGTTCACCTATGTTTGTAGAGGGTAGTGTGAAGCAATGTAAGCTGTGATTTATGGCAGTGGGAATATGTGAGCTGCTAGGCTAATAGCAGCACAGTTCCCAGTTTCTTTTATCATCTACAGAAATAAAACTTTAAAAGACTGTCTTACCCTTCATATCAGTCTTCAAAATTGAGGGAGCTCAAAGCCAGCTATTCCCTTATCCTTGAAGCAAAGACAAGAGAGAAGTGTGGATGTCGATCTTATTGATCTTGTCCATCCTTTCTGTAAAATGACTTATTCTCTATTAACTCTTTGATAAACAGTTGTACTTTTTATCTGCAACAAGCTTAGAGCATCTCTGGGTGCCAAAGAACACGCACTGTGAGGTGACTACTTGACTGCTTTCCCTAGGTTTTGTAGGGAGAAAAGGTTTACCTACTGTTTATCCTTTCACTCCTAGTCAGCTCAGAATAAGGAACTTGTTAATTCGTCTTGCTCTGCAGTTTGTTTCTTCCTGCAGCATGGCTGCAAGGTTGCTACTGAGGCATTGCCACATTTGATGTATCCTTCAAGCTGATGCAGCCAACTATCTCCCCTTTTTTTTTGAGAGAGAAGGTTGAGATATATTTTTTTCACGCAATATAACAATATTCCTCATATAGATCAGATCATCTTCACACTGCCCCTTCATGGCTAAATACGAGGAAGAACAAATACCTCTTAATTAGCTTGACCACATTCTGAAGGAGAGAAGTTTAAAAGGGAAGCTTCGGTTGAAGTTGCCATGAACTAAAGCACCCACTCACAGCCAATTTAGATACAAATCTAAGGTTATTGCCAGCAGTTTTAAAGCTACTGAGCTGGGAACCATTCAACCTTTATTCAGCCTCACACTATTCTGTAGAGTATACAACGTGGCTTATAAATTAGGTCCCATGGCCACTGTAGTACAGCAGTAGTTATAAAAGTCACTACAGTTCTGTTCACTGGTCACTGCTGCTACCATGGAATTGCTGCAGTAGCTTTGATTACTTGGAATAGCATTTGTGAACATTTTAATGGCATCACTCTATTAATATATCATCTCACTTTAAAAATAGCTGACCAAATCTTCATCTGGTCTAAATCAGCACAGTTCTCAGTGGAGCTAAGGCAGTTTTTATCTGCTGAGCACTTGGCAGGGCAACTGTTCAAATATGAAAGATCATTGTGTGCAAGGTAGAATACCTTTGTCCTTTTCCCTTCCTTTCTTTCAACATAGAAATTAAACAAGACTTGTAGGCCTTCTACAGGTGCAGAATAAGTTACAGAAATTGACATAGGATATACCTGAGCCTTGATGATCAGGAATTCATTTCATGAGTAAAAAGTCATCAAAATAACAGTATATGAATTCTGCTGGATGACATTTTCAATGGAGTTGCAGAATAGTGAAGTGACTGCATAGTTCATGTGATGGTCCGGGGAGTGAAGTAGATTGTGTTCAAAGAATGCTGAGCAGGAGATTCAAACATTTTCTGAACATGTTAATTTTTCCTTCCTTCTCTGTTGCCCTCTTCCTCATCCCATAAATTTTAATGTGTTTGGTTTTTCATCCAGCTATGCATTTGCTATTTAGTCTGCTAATGTTCATGTCTTCACCTATATAGTTAACCCGTCCTCGCTTCAATCACAGCATGTGTGAGTGTGAAAGGATAAAACAAAAAGAACACTGACCTGTCAGTTCTTGACTGATGCAGCTGCTGCTTTTGAAATTTTCCTCTTCCCTCCTGGGAAGGTTGAGACAATGTTTAAGAGGTGATCCCCTTTGTGATTTTGTTTCCACATTTGCTATCTTATACCTGGATCTCAACATCTCCCTTCCATTCTTCCTTTAAAACTGCTTTGGAACCTGCTGGTGCTGTTTACCAGAAGCACCCAGCTGTAGGCTGATAGTGTTATCCATGGATTTGCCAGTGGGAAATCAGCTGATAGCCTGTAAGGCTTTCCAATATCAGCAAGATGACTTGGGAGATCAATATAGAGAACTTGAAAAAAACCTTTGAGAAAGTTTACCAATATGTAGTGATCGCCTGAATGTTAAGAGTGGGCAAACAGGAATGTTAGAGAAAGTCATAGTATGAGAAAAGACCTTCAGCAGCATTTTATACAAATGAAGAGAGACATTATTAAAAAGAAAGCAATGGGTCTTGGTTGCCAGAGTGGCATGGTAAGCCTGCCTTGAACCTCCTTGTGGAAAGCAGAGAGTTAAGACTGTTGTTGTGTGTAATATTTCAAATCATGAAGTCATTAATGCACTTCATCCCAAGCTCTGTATTGGTATCTTTAACAGATGCCTAGTTTTATTTAATATATTTAGGAGGAAGAACAGGTATACTGAAGAAAGAAGAGGTCTGCCCCAGAACTCATTCATTCCTATTGCAGAGAAAAGAAATTATTTCCTTTCAGAAGACCTGATCTATGCAGCAAAGCGGTCAGGCATTTATTTTGTCACTTGGATTAAGTTTCTATAACAGGGCTATACTCATAAGGATGTAAGTTCCTGGCATTTTTCCAGTTATCAATATTAAAATATTAGTGATCAAGCATTTACTGAACGCCATTCCTCAAATGCAGGGCCTCCACAGCATCTTGTTGCATTCATGGAATTCATTTGTTTGCATTGTCTGGCTAACTGGTTCTTTTGTATTGCCAAGGTGATGAACAGATTTGACGTTTAGCTGATTACTTCACCAAAATTAAACAGAAAACAGGGCAGCCATCCAAAGTTCCTTTCAGTGTGAAAGCTAATTATAAAAATGCTTTGAGCAGCAATTTCTTTTTCGATGTTAAAGTGCTTTTATTAGATTGTTCCCCTGTCATTTTAAAATTTATTGGTAGACACTTATAAATGGGGTTGCCTGCTGAAGTAGAATTATTTTATTTTCTATATTTAAGATGGAAGACGAAAGTGTACAGAGCAAATTTTAGGCTGAATTTGTTAGTATTTTACATGATTCTGAATAGAAGGGAAACTCACTAGTGCTGGCTTTCATGGACCCAAAATATGTATTTTACCTTTATGCTGAATAAAAACATATATCCACTTCTATTTACAATTCAACAACTCCCAATTTCCAAAAACAATTACTTAGCAAATACAAAAATCAAAGATGTAATTTAAAAGTTAAGTACAGCCCTGTATTGTTAGAAGCTTATATTTTATAGTGTAGATATAAACAATCAGTGGTGATGGAAAAATCTAACAATGTGTTTGTACCTGTTGTTCATAAGCCATTACTTGTTCTGAAATAGCATAAAACTACTCTAAAGTCATTTTGTCAAGGTCATTGAATAAGAGTTGGCCAGGCGAATTTTAACCAGTAAATTTAGAGCTGAAGAGTGCTGTATCCTGTTACCAGATCTTAGAAGAAGTTTCTTGTGAAGTATTTTTTTAATGCCTTGGAATATATTTAACTTTTTATACTGACTGTTGTTATTAGCATCCTTCGGACCCCAGACAAGGTGTGATCTGGGGAGGTTTCAAGGTGACAAAGTTGGGGGTTTTTGCATATGATATTGTCTAGCACACTTTGGCTACTAAATCATCTTGTGAGGACATATATTAATTCTTGACACTGAGATCTATTAATATACCTTGAAGCCAAGTGAATTATGTGAATCCGCTGTTTCAAGCTGTAGAATTCTGCCATAACTAGGAGGAAATATTTTGCTGTAGGTAGATTCATGTTGAAAGCTTGTCAAGAAAAAGTTTAATGTTGAAAATTTATTCTTCCTCTTCTTGCCAGTACTTGAGCTTCTATACTAAATCCCATTTGTAATCTGAGGAAAAATAGAGATATAATTTCTTTTGTATTTATCTATGTTATTAGAGTTCCAATGATATAGTCTACTGCCTATTAAAAAGTGCATCCCAATGAATGATCTTCCAGAGGGTAATTTTTGCTCCCATCAATCTGAGAGCTTTTCTTGTAAAATACAGTAACTGTCAGTGCTTATCAAATAATTTAATTCATGCCTATTGCAGGATAAGTAATTAAGATAACTCAACATTCTGTATTAATAAATAACAAAAATGTGAATAAGAGATTTGCTAAATACCCTTCGTGGAGATAATGGATAGGACTTAATGTGCATGCTCTGAGGAAATTTTGAATAGACAAAGAATGCAGTCTGAACAACAGACCTAAGAAAGAGTCTTGGTGAATGTACAACATAAACGTGGGTTTGTTTTTGTTTGACTGTTAAAGTTTATTTCAGTGCTAAGCTTTATAACTCCTCTTTGTATCTATAAAGTGTCCAAGCAACATGTAAGGGAATTGACACCACACTTTTTCAGAACTTCAAATAAATAAATAAATAAGGGCAGTTTTTAAAACATTTACTCTGTGAAGTTTGTAAAAGCTCTGATCATTTGTAAACTATCCCTATAGTTACATTAGTTTTATTCATATAAAGATTATAATTAGTGAATTTATGTGAATTTGACATAAACATGTCCATAATTAATTACATAATTCTTCATGCTCTGTCCCTTCTAAGCACATCTACCTACCTACTTGACAACTTGATGAATTATTCAGGGTATGTTAAACAGTGGAAGAAACATAGTCCTGTTAATTTGGAAGTTCACAGATTATGTCCTTGTCTACAGAGAACCTTCCTTTGCTGGGTTTGGTTGTTAACAGCTGATATGTTTCTGCAGTTTAAGCCATCCCATTAGCTATGCTCAGTTGCAGACTTTCCTTGTGTCAATGGGTCTCCTGTAATCCAGAGCAAGGTGTGCGTATATGATGTATCTGCCTAAACTGTGGAAGGAATGAGTTCAGAACGCTTCAGGCACTCTAAAAGCATAAACCTATGTACATTTTACTCATATCTCTGTTTCCCTTCCAAGTAAGCAAGGGGTATACGGACCTAGCTTTAACGTGAGAGCTGTGCAAGCTCATCAGGTGTGGTTTGGTCAGGGTCTCTCCTTAATAGTATTTTTTGACCCTGCATTGGCTTTGTGGCAAGTTCAGAAAAAAGTGGCAAAAAAATATGTCTGCGAAGAACTTACTGCACGCTCAGGCTCAAGTTTTCCAGTGTGACACATTCAGACAAGAGCTTAAATGAGGCTGTGGCATAGTAGCAGTTAGCATTTGCTTATCAGAGCTTATTTTTGGATTAATGTTTAACTAGAGATGTCTGTCAGAAAAGACTTCTTTGTTTGACCAAAATGAATTCAGCAGAAACATTAAGGGAGAAGAAAATGCAAGACTTTGCTAGTCAACAAACTTTCATGCTGAACTCATTTGTATTTGCTAAATTGAAACTTCTTATGTCATAAATGCCACCAAGTTTAAGTAATTTTAAAAAATAAACTGAGTACTTTAGCCACAGCCAAGAAAAGAGAACTGTAAACCCATCTTTGGTTGCAAAAGTATTTCCTGGAGTATTTCCAAGCTATACCTATTGTTTTTCCATAGGTTGATGGGATACTGTGCCTGGCTGACATTCTTACCGATAACAGCCATTCTGAAGCAACTCATGCAGAAGCAGCAGCAGTAATTGCACAGATTACATCTCCACATCTCACGTTCACTCAGCATCTCAGCAGCTTTCTGGAAAATATGGAAGAAATTGTAACAGCACTTGTCAGTAAGTTCTTTATAGGACTGCTGAGTCTTTCCAGTTAAAATAACACGTTGGGGTGGGACTCTTTCATTAGAAATATTCCCTAAATAATGTTTGCCATTTTTTCCGTAATAGATAAAGGAACTCAGTAATTTTTAATTCTGAATCAGAGCATTCGGTAATTACATAGTATTTTTTACTCCAGTCCATATTTGAATAGAATTTTTGCATATTTGTCAAAATAACATCTGTGTGAAATTCCACCATAACAGGCACAGGAAAGACTCAGCAAAGTATCCTCTTGTCCCATGTTTGTCTGTAAAAGAGCAGTTTTTAATAGTTGATAACCTTTATGCCTGTTGTATTTTCTAAACTTGCTAGAACTCAGGCTCACCACTGCATCTACATTAGTATGATACTTCAAAGGAAAAGTACAGTAGTATAATTATGGACACTGTTACAAGAAAATAAAAGATCTGTCTTTCTTGTCTAGGCCTCTGATCCATGGTAAAATGAGGCAAAGGTAACAGCAAGCTTTTCCTTAACCTGGGTCAGTGAGGACACTTCAGAAAAATAAAATGATATTTCTCATTACTTTCTAAAGAGAGGAATCTTTTATTTCTGACACTGTGTTCCATCCCTCTCAAACACCAGAGGCTTTCAGCCAAGCATTTTCTTCCTCTCTGTGATCTGGAAATTCAGTTTCCCAGAGTCTCATGTCAGAAAGTACAGTTTGGGTCATCTAATTTGATTTCTCATATATAATAGATCAATACATTTGGATATTTCTATACTGAGCTCAATTGTTACAGTTAAACTACAGCCCTTCAATTTTCATGCATTTTTTGTTTTTTTTTCTTTTTTTAAATAGAACAAGAAAAGAGTATAGTAGTGCCAGTGCTTGAGAATTCTGCAGTGGCTGGGAGTTATCTGAGATATATTTAGGCATTCTTCAATATGCCCAAACAGAACTAGTGCTGCAGAAATCAAGGAAACAATTTATTCCTGATGACTAGACTGTCCAGCAACAAATATTGAAGGTTCTGCCCTGAACCTGCCCTGAATCCAGTGGGTGGAATTAACCTCTGCTGAGCTTGGTTCTGCTGTAGCTAGACTGCTAGAGGCATCTGACATGACTTAAATATTTAAGATGATTTTCCAGGTTGTTACAGTGTACCACAGCCAAGGGACGATCTGAACAGCCTATCCAGAAGATACTAGCAAGTGGAGCATTTCCCTGATTGTCACTGTTTAAGATCCACAGGAATTTTAGTAGTATATACTCTGCCCAAGAAATGTGAGCATTAAAAATAGAACATGTATAACTTTGGAAGACCCATTTCAGTAATCACACACCAGTTTCCTTGTAATATTTATAACTCAGTAATTGAATTACTGTAATATGTTTAATTTTTAAACCATGCTGAAATCCAATTACCAGGTGATTCAGATCTTAGTTAAAATACATGTGTGCAAGGAATTAAAAGGTAGCTGTGTCTTCAGCACTTCTTACTGAAGCTGGAAAATATGCAGGATGATCTTTGACTACAGAGGAATAAGTTTAGAGATGGGCCACATGTATATGTATCTTGTTCTAAAGAATAGGATATATAGCAGAATTACTCTCTTATGGATCAGTTACTGTTAGCCTTCTGACTCCTGTATTTAATTTTATTTAGTTATATCAAGATTTATGTTGAACAACATTCAGTGGAATATTCCCTGTAGAATGGTATACTAGGTAGACCATCTCATTAATTAGATCAATGTTAGAAACACTTGGTGTCCAGGTGAGTATTTTCCATCTTTCCCCGCTCTTGTGGTTCAAATGAAGGTGCCTAATGTTAATATTGCTTATAAAGCACCATAACAATGTGACATATGCCCAGGTGGCCAAGAAGGCCAATAGCATCCTGGCTTGTATCAGGAATGGTGTGGCCAGCAGGACAAGGGAAGTTATCGTCCCCCTGTACTCAGCACTGGTGAGGCCGCACCTCAAATACTGTGTTCAGTTTTGGGCCCCTCGCTACAAGAAAGACATTGAAGTGCTGGAGCGTGTCCAGAGAAGGGCAATGAAGCTGGTGAAGGGTCTAGAGAACAAGTCCCCTGAGGAGCGGCTGAGGGAACTGAGGTTGTTTAGCCTGGAGAAAAGGAGGCTGAGGAGAGACCTTATCGCTCTCTACAACTACCTGAAAGGAGGTTGTAGCGAGGTGGGTGTCAGTCACTCTCCCAAGAAACAAGGAATGGAACAAGAGGAGATGGCCTCAAGTTGCACCAGGGGAGATTTAGATTGGATATTAGGAAAAAAATATTCACTGAAAGGGTTATCAAGAACTGGAACAGGCTGCCCAGGGAAGTGGTTGAGTCACCATCCCTGGAGGTATTTAAAAGATGTGTAGATGTGGCACTTAGGGATATGGTTTAGTGGTGCATTTGGCAGTGCTAGGTTAATGGTTGGACTCAATAATCTTAAAGGTCTTTTCCAACTTAAATGATTCTACGATTCTATGATATTATATAATTGACAAAATTAAGATGATTTTCTTTGTTTTGGTTTGTTTTTTTATCTTGATGATTATGAACTTGATCTTAGATACTACAATTACTAATGCAAGTTGCAGATGCTTAAATATTGCTTTGAAACACCGAAACATGTTTTTTACAATGAAGGAATGACTTTTTTTCAACTTATTTTCTGCATTCCTAGAACTGTGCCAAGAAGCCTCGTCTGGTGAAGTTTTCCTGCTGGCTTCAGCAGCTCTTGCCAATATTACTTTCTTTGATACCATGGCTTGTGAAATATTGCTCCAGTTAAATGCGATGAAGATTCTTCTAGCAGCATGTTCAGACAAACACATAGTGGATACTCCATATTCCAGAGATCAGGTGAGTGGTTTCTCAGCAAGATGCTGTCTGAGCACATTTGTGTAAAAGTCAACAGGTTTCAGCTCTATATCTGTTTTGACATAGTCAAACCTAAGTTGCTTTCATGTCTTCTGTTCTTGGTTCTTTTCATTATATGGCTCACTATCTGTTTCTGTTCCTTTTATTATGAGCATTATAAAATAGGACAGCTGTTAATGTGATTTTGAAAACAAACAAAAACAAACCCAAAGTTCCATATTTCTAAGATACTAGAATTTTGTTTTTCATCATGAAGATGGCCAAACAGTGACACAGAGGCCCAGAGAGGCTGTGGAATCTCCATCTTTGGAGGTATTCAAAACTTGACTGGACAGAGCTTTGAGGCAAGTAAGATATAAATGGAGACTGCAGCCTAAATATACAATTGTCAGTTCAAAGATGAATTAGCTCCAAAAGCTGAATAAGGATCTGATCCTCAGCCCATTGACGTCGGTGGGCTTTGGATCAAGTCCTAACTACATGGCAGATGGCTTGCAAGTTTTACTGGCAAATACTGCTGATGTCCTTCTGCATTTCCCTTTTTTTTCACCAGTTTTTTTAGTAAAGCAACACAGAAAATTAAAGGTCTGTGCTAATGCACAGATTAAGTCAGAGGGAATACTTTTGTTCCTCTCAGGTACTGCCATGCAATGGGGTGCCGCAGAGGCACTGCTTATTTGGCATCTCAGTGATTAATTTTGCCTCAGCAGAGTAACAAGTATGAGGCTTGCGGGTTTCAGTAGTTATTACTAAGGGATGGAGGTTGCTAGTCAGCTCTGTTAACCTCCATCTGTTTATGAGACATTGTGAATATAACTAAAAGTCTGTAATTCAGGCCTCATAAGCCCATCCCCTTCCCATCTCCGAAGTAGCCAAAAGATGATTTATGGTAGACTTGGGATCTGCACAGAAAACTCAGTGTACCCTTCAACACGAGCCAGGCCATGGAAATCAAGGCACAAAGGACCTTAGAAACTGATTATTGGTGTTCTAGAGGGGTTATGAGGGCTGCTTTAGCTTATATTAATAGAACTCAGTAGTTTTCCAGCTCAAGAGTGTTTATGAAAAGATGGAGTTAAGCCATAATTACTATATCGCTCTTTGGGGAAAGTAACCTGCCGTGTTTGACATGGCTGTATACTATTATTACATTTGTGGAATTCTTTATGTTCTTTTTCTTATTCCTCCTGTACGCTTTCATGCTTTTGTCTTCCTTATTTATTTATGCCCTCATCTTAATTCTGCTGTCAGCTGTGAGTTTGCAGTTTGCTCTGTGGGCAGCATAGCAAGCTCCTTCTTTGTATGAGGAAGGCAGACATTTAAAGAAATATGTATGACTTTATTAGGTAAGAGACTAGTTCTAGGCCTTTTGCAACTTGCAGGACATCTCATTAGCTAGAGGAACAGAGAACTGAGTGGCTTCCTTCCAAGAATTGAGGAGATTTCATCCCCAATAACCTCTTGCATTCCCTCTTGGAATGAAAAACTAGATCAGAAAGGTGTGACGTTTTCTGTGGTGTGCTGCAGTAAGCTTCTGAGCTGACTCCTTGTTATTTCTGCAGCAATGGGGACTATAAAATCCTACCTTGTGTTCTTCCGTTACTGAGCACCTGGTATTCAGGTGGAATCTGTGAGTGCTGCTCCTCTTCTCTTTAAGAGCTGTCAATGTCACTAGTCAAGTGGGTTTGGTAATGCAACAGCCTTAGGTTTTCCTTAGAATTCCTGAACAAGTGTGTGTTTGAGTAGGTTGCTCACCTTTCAAAAGGGTAGTTGTTTCAGTATTATTCTGGGGGGCGTGTGTGTTTGGTGTGTGTCTGCCAATTATGACAGTTTTATGGAATATTTTGCTTTTTAATTTGCTCTGTGCCTAGTTGTTGCAATGAGGAAAACACACTCAGCCAGAGAGAAAAGCAACACTACAATACTGTATTTTATAAGGGTATTCTAAATTGCCATTTTGGCTTTTGATATATATACTTTAATTCCCTTTAGGTACCTAGCATAGTTACTAACTTTTCCCATTATATATATTATTATGTCCCAGCCAGTAGACATTTGCCTAAGGACATGTAGATTAAAGTTGAGTAAGTTTGGAAATTTTTTGACTCAAGGATTTATTTTGGAATATGCAACCACTGTGGAAATATGTTTTTATGGACTAATGTCCATTCTGAATGATCAAGTCGTCCTGGCCAATAAAATAGATGAATTAGAATTAAGCTATACTAAATGTTGAAACAATTAACCAAAGTAAGAATAAGATTCATAGCAAATACAACAAAATATGGTCTAATTATCATAAGACATTATAAAAGAGCCCCTCAAACTTAAATGCCCTGTTTCTCATACAGAGCTTTAGTTTAAGTAACACAATTATCCTATAGAAAACTACCCAGTATTTCTAAATACATTACTACTTCAGCATTACCGCTGATTTAAGAAAATTGTAATTTGCCAAAATAGACCGAAGCTTGCTCACTGTAAGCCAAAAATGGGAGAAAGATGGCTGAAATGCAAGAAAAGAAAAGTGAGTTTTGTTTTCATTTGTGCTCTTTTACCTTGTCTTAAAGTCACAGTATGTCCTTCTATACAGCCTTTCTAAGGACAGCTAGCACTGATTAGTTATCACCCTCCATCATGGTATAAATAAATAACATTCTGCCCAGGAGTTGGATGTCAGATGCATTGTGTGTTGCCTGCTGAAAGTATTCTCCTCTAAAAGTGTTCTTTCTTTTGACTTCTGAAAAGCTTTTGTGTGCAAGTGATAACAGACATTTCCTGCCTTCACTATATGAAAACCAACCTCCTTCCTCTTTCATTTCCCAGGCAGTGTTAGATTAGGTCAGGTAAGAAATCTAGAACTGAGTGCTGAACTTAATGATAAACAAGATAATCATTACCCATTTTATAGAAGCATGTATTTCTTCTGTAACCAGCAGTATTACATTGAGATTGCTTAGTTTTATAACAAAATACTTTGTACAAGAGTTGTCAGATAAAGCCATAATTTCCAGATACCTTAGCCTCTAGTTTTAGGTCAAAATGGATACGAATGTGCCATGTTCTTTTTCTTGCTGCAGATACTTACTTTCTGGATATCAGTTTTTTTACTTCAAAGGAGCATGAAAATACCCTTTCAGAGGGTTCATGCCTAAATTCAGCAGGGTAATGTATACAGTCAGATGTCTTAATGGAGTTTAAGCACTGTCAGAAGAAGGGTTTAGCCAAAACCCTTATCATTCAGGGCTTTCCTGACTTTAACCATCATGTTAGACTGTACATATAAAACCATGAAATATGTATGTTTGTGCACAGCTTGTTTATGTATAATAAAATTTTTCTCTCTGCATTCCCACTTGTCTCTTCAGTGTTGCTAGTATTCTCACCTTACCCGTGAAGTTGTGGAGGTATAGTCTAACAGGTTCTGATCTTCTGTTATTCAGGCAGACAAAGAATTAATGTGCAGTGAACACATCCATTTTAAAGTGGTTATTTCTAGGTCTAAAAATCAGTGAATTATGTTTCAAAAAGGTCTGTGGTGGAGAAAGTCTTTTAAGTTGGAAGGAGAAAATGGAAATGGTTGCTGCTTTTTTTTCTGCTAAATTCTTTCCTGTTTTCATGGTGCTTGGGAGATGCTGCAGGCTCTGAAGCTGAGAACTTCTGTCTCATTTAAGATTTGAAACTCTCAATACTATTCTTCCCCTAGGTTCCACATTCTTTTCTCTGCTCCCATTTTTTTCAGGGCATTTGCATTTTCCTTTTGTTGCCTTTTTCGCCCTTTTTTCTCTTACATGGGAGATTGTAGGGTCAAGAGGAGAGCAGAGACAGATTTTACTTCAACATAAAGAAGTTTTGATTTTTAAATGTTGCCTAACACCCAGTGAAAGACTTTGAGAGCAATGTTTTTAACGAGAAGAATATTAACAGGTCTTTTAGACTTCTTTTGAAAATCCCTGCCTGGATGAAAGGAACTTGCAGTACTATTTCTCAAGCTGAGTTTCTTGAACACTGGGGAATTTATTACTCCTTGCCAACTGCTTTTTGTTTCTGCTTGTTTTCATGAAGACTGTGGAATTCCTGACTGCATTTTTTTAAACTGCTGTCCAAATTTTCCCATATGTATGGAAACTGGTATGGGCTAACAAAACAGGGAGCTTGAAGTAGAGTTGGAGCAGTGCAGCCCATGTTAGGTGTGTGTCTTCCTTACATCTGACAAGAAGTATTAGACGAAATCATTGCTGGTCAGGGGGAAGGCAGTTGATGAAGAGTCCTCATTTATGCTTTTTAAAGCTCTCTTCTTGGAGCAAAAGAAGTATGGAAGGAGGAGCTCCCTCTCCCAGTTGGATCAGAAGAGGAATACCCCTTCCACTGCTGGGCCATCAGCTGGTCTGTCCCAGAGAAGAAATGCATGTGGTACCCTGGGACTCAATCACCTATGGCATGTTGCACAAGCAGCCAGTGACAGGTTTAGGAGGAAATTTTGGTGGTCTGCCTGTCAGGTCTGACTTCAGTAAGCCTAAGCTTCCTGTCTAGTTCTTGAAAATTGTTTTTAAGATCAGCTGCAAAGTAATATTTAACAGTCCCAAGTGATTCAACTGCATGCTCACACATCCTTTCTGCAGTTCAATACACTTTTGTAGATTTACACACTGTGGGTAAAAATGCAACACAAAGTCTTTACTTAAGGACAACTAGATCATAAAAGGGTATCTGCACAGTTTACTTGCCCAGGTCTCTGTTCATATCCAGCTCTGACGTTAGTATAGTGGTGACTAGATGTGTGGTTAGGATTACCCTCCCTCTCAGTGTTCTGGTTGTGAACTGTGGTTGGTAAACTATACGCTCAAATTGTGTGATCCTTTCCAGTATTGACTAGATCACACTGAGAAAACATGTTTTCAACTAATATAGCTAGAAAGAGAGGTGATAAATTACATAATTAAGTTATTTAATAAACCTTAAGAAATTAAACAAGAAACAAGACTGTCAGTAACAGATGCAAAAATGATAATTAGGCCAAAAGTCACATAACTGTATCTGAACTTTAACCATGCCATTATATCATTGATATCCTAATTAGTTTTCTGTGTAAGACTGTAATCACTTCCCTAATGTCCTTTCTTTCTTTTTAACTGGTTATCGCTGTCTTTGCATATACATTCGACCAATATAAAAATACAAGTAATAGTATTGACTGGCATTATGTGGTCAATGTTAGGGGTTGTTACATTTCAGGGGTCCAATACTGACTCTCTCTCTTAAACACTAAATTTTTTGGAGACAAAATGCCTGTTTAGTTACAATTCTGCCTTTCACATTTAGATTTGATGCAGGATAAGACAATGTGCTCCAACTTGCAAAGCAATTGGTTCAGTTGGAAGAGTAAAACCTCAGCTCAGTTGAAGAACTCTGCTATTCTTTGCTAGCTTAGTGTGGTGAGGTTTTTATTCCTGGGATCGATTCCTAATATTGCTGCTGCTGCTCTGATTTTGAAGAAGCAATTTAACTTCTCTGCATTTTTGTTTAATCATCTGTAAAGTTGGGCAGACATTGCACTTACTCAGTGTAAAGTCTCTCTAGAGGAAACATGCTATGTCAGCACAATTCATTGCAGTTTTTATTTTCTGCCCTTGCCTGCCAGGTTCACAGTACAATCAGGCTGGTGCTGGGCTCTTTACTGCAGAAACTATAAACAAGAGGCTTTGCTGCATGCTGTACCAGTCAAAAAGCTGTAAGTCAGACATGGTTGTGTATGCATTTTGCTGCATTTGTTGTCTTTTTGTCTTCAGTCCTTCAGGAAATGAGATAGCAGATTTCGAACAGCCTCTGAATTTTGCCACTGATCTTTTTTTCCAAAACAGAATCACTGCCTAGGTGAAGGTTGTTACTTCAGTCTTGGTTCTGAGCAGGTGAGCTCATAAACTGTTTCTGCAGATTACAGTTTCTTGTTTCTTTTTCCTCCTCAAGTAGAAAAATGTTACCTTCTAGGAAGGCACCAGAAATTACTTCCTGACCACTCTGCTTGAGTTAGTGGCAGTTGGACTAGTTCTCTGCACTGTTTGCCTCCTCTAAAATGGGACTAATTAACTTTCCTCCCACATACTCAAACCCTAATTCCAGTTGGACTAGCTAGACAAGCAAAGGTGTTTCCTACAACTGTGTGTTGGCTTAGGCCAAATTGTGCTCTGCTCTAGGGAGACCAGATGTCTTAGGTGTCTTTGGTTGATTGAGTCAGTTTCAAAATCTAAGAAGCTTTCTAATACCATGAAAGAAGTCTGAGGGATGATTATTTTTTCCCCTGGATTTTCATCTGAAAGACAGAATTCTAACTGTGGCCTCAGAAGGGAGGGAGGAGACACACTTTAGCTCCATCGCTATGTTAGAGTCATGTGACCCGGTTTATGGGACATGCCCATTCACCATGTGACCCATGCAGGATGCGTTTCCTATGTGCTTCTTTAAAACAAAACATGTGAGAAACTGGTTATTCTGCCTATTCCTTAGCTAGATTAGTCAGCAATATGAAGTAAAGTAAATAAAAATGTAGTAAAGACATCTTTCATTCCAAAGGGTAAGATTCCTTTAGTTTTAGTCTGTGTTTCTCTGCCTCAGCTTTCCAAGATTATAGTTCCCTGACACAGACTCAGAGTAGACCTACACTTTGCAAGCAGCTACTGTCTCTTAACCACTATTATTATTTTATGGGGGATGTTTGCCTCTTTCAGTCAGGTGATAGAAAGACCTATTGATCTGCTTATCTAGCTATATTTATTTCTCTGTTTTCAGGAAGAAAACTGAATTCACAACCATAAAAATGGCTATCAGAAGCAATGGGAATTAAGTTTTCTATTTTAAGCAACAAAATGCCCCAGAGAAAATTTCTAGACATTTCTTAGCAAAGTTATTTCTCCCAATAAATAGTATCCTGAAAGGTTTTTCTACCCAGACTTCACATAATGCCAGTTCTTGACCCCTGCTGTATGTACTCTTTTGCTGTCTCCCTGTGGACTAATCTTGAATCGTGAGGTTCAGATGTTTTAAATTCACATTCAGAAACAAAGACTCCATCTTGCTTCTGATTAGTTGTCAAATGCCCCTTTGTTTCTGAAGATGGGTATGTGGAACTTCGCAGACACTCTCTGATTTATCCTTATGTCATTTATTTGACTGAATTACAAAATACTCATACTATGTAGAAGAATTAATTTTACTTAACGATGAATCAGCCTTAAGGGGGTAATTAACTAAGAGAATTAGCAATTCTATATTGATCTACTTTTCCACTCAATTAAATAACTTGCTAATTCTCATTGTGAGCTTGTGGCTTTCTATTTATGTTGGGACTGTCAATAAAAGCTTACTGAACCGTGTGCCTTTATTATCAATAAAAGTATATTAGCATCACATCTTCCAGCTCTGTAGACACCTCCCCCTCCCCAAGTGAGGTAAGTGACCCTCAAATGTGGAAGATACTGCCCCTTTAACAGGCTAAAACGTGTGCTTTCATCTTCCAAATCCTGTTGCATTTTTCTTCCTGAGTAGCTGGTTTCACAATAATGAGAAACACTTTTAGATCATCTTAAATCTCCTGTTAAGGGAAGGTTATCAAAGAAGCCTTCTGTTTCATATGCACTCTATAGGTTTATATCTCTTTGTTAACTAAAGCATTTGAGATTTACACTCTCAGTGTATGTATCTTAGTTTATAACAAGGCATTTGCATCTAGTTTTCACTTTTGCAACAAACGTTCAGTACCTTTGTGCACTGGTTAATGAGCATTGTTCACCATTAGTTGCTTAGAAGGAAAAAGGTTATTATAGTGTTAGTGATTACATTTTTTTAGCAACAGAATTTCCAAGATGACTGTTCTTCAAGAGGTTTTGAACAACACTATTTTAAAGGTTCATAATTAACCATGGTTTCTCAAATTTAAATCACTCTTGACAACTGAAATTCCTATGATTCAGTGCAAAGCAGACTCCAGAACTGAAAAGGAAAGTTCATCATTCATAAATTCAGTATGTGTGAAAGGCTGGGTAAGTGGAAGGAAACTATGTGGTACTAAAACCACCTTTCAAATTATAAAAATGGATTTTGTTTACTACAGTAACCAACAAGATCAACACTGCCAATTTTATAATAATGGATGATATTGTCACTACAGTGAGGTATCTGTGTTTACTCTCTGTTTACTTATTTTGCCTAGAGAAACAGAGATTTTTAGTTAGGTTTTAGATTAATTTCCAGGGCAACTGCGAGACTAGCAACATGATGCTGTACTGACATTTGGAATGTATGAAATCTCTGTATTATTTTTAAGTTTATTTATTAAATAGGGCAATTTTCCATGGACCTAAAGGGGAGCCCCCTCCCCTGCAAATGCCCCTGCATACTTAGTTCACCAACAAATTATTTAAAGGTGAACTTTCATAGCTCTTGATTTTGGGTATGGTTTTTTAAGCTCTGAAAGTTAACTACTTAGCCTCTTAGTCTTGTGAAAAATCTTACTAGTCCCAGTGAAGCTATCTGCATGTTAACATCTTGATCCATTGGTGCGTCTTCAAAAGGTGCTAAAACATGAGCTGGCCTGAGAATTCTCTTCCTGGCATTTTGTGTTTTACTGTGTCTCACTGTGATGTGGTTCAGGTGCATAGTGCATAGCACATATTAACAGGTAGGTGGTGAATGCAGGGATAAACCAGAGAGGCCTGTTCCTCTGGTTGTTTAAAGTGGTGGAAATCATGTGACACTGACTTGAATAATTCAGCTTTCGTCTGGTGGCAAACAAATGTATTAGTTCATTATTTGTTGATCAAGTCTATTTTTCTGTGGTTACTACAGTGGTTTTTGGGCTGCCAGTTCCTGCAGAGAAAGCTGCAGCTACCAGGTTTATTGGAGTCCTGCCGTAGAGAAGCACCTGCAATTTTTGATGGATCTGGATAACAGAGACCAGAGTGTGGACTAGCCTGGGTTAGTCTATTGGAAACCTCCGTTAGAATACAGATACTGGAGATGCATGGATCAAGATCTAGCTCCAGAACAGATCTGCCTAGCAGACATACAGGTGCTGAGGCAGGGAATTATGCTGAATGGGATCAGTTCTGGCAGCACATGGTTTTTAAGGGAGTCCACTATAATCCTGCATTAGGTTTGGCAATAGAATGTGAGATCAGATGTTTCATTAAAATATTCCACATATGATGAAGCAACTTCTTTTTTTCTCTGGAAAATCTCTGACAGTCTTTGCTTAATAGCACATCTGCAGATCCCACTTATCAAGATATCACTAGGGTACTGTAATTTGTGGGTGGCTTCAGCACACACTTTCTGCATGGTAGGATAGCACTTGCAGGTGATCAGAGCTCATGTGTCCTGTCTTCAGGATATTTTCTTTTTTATACTTTGAGCTGACTACAAGTTCATTGCATGGCTTAGGAATCCAGAAAAGTTGCAAGAATCATAAATTGTCTCAGGTGCCAGTCCTTTATAATCTTGGAGTGTAAGCTTTTACAAGAAATGTCTTGAACAATTAATGAAATTGATAATAAATATTGCAGTTGAACAGTAAGGATGCTGTATTAAATGTTTTCAAGTCTTTCAATTCTTTCAAAATTATTTAAATTCTGAAAGAGGCTTTTGTATCTATTTTTTCCAGTAATTTTTATCTATTTTCCTGGTGGAAATGAGGCTTAGGCAGTCACTTTTATCCATATCTGTTTAGGTGCTCCATGTCTCACAATAACACCTGAACTGGTTTGGTGATTCAACAAGACTTCACAGTTGTTTTTGAGAGACTGCCTAAGGCCTTATGAAATTTGGAGCCAGATAATGGGAAAAGAGAGGCTAAGATAAAGACTGGAGCAGGAGCCTATGCATCATTAAACAAAAAAATCTACAGTGGGAGAGATGCCACTGGAAAACTTTTCCAGAACTGGAAAAGTTCTGTTTATGGTTTTTGATCAACTCTAAATCCAAAAGAAAGGAGACTTCATTAATACCAGTGCTCACGGAAGTGTTGCTTTTCAAAGCAAATTGAGTCTACGTTTAAGTTTGTGTTTTCCTCCAGAGAGGTAATCTTTAGTATTAAACTTCCTTGAACTTTGGACTGTATTACAGAGGAAATTTTCATGTAAGCTGCTGTCATGGTTTAACCCCAGCCAGCAACTAAGCGCCACGCAGCCGCTCACTCAATCCCCCTCCACCCAGTGGGATGGGGGAGAAAATTGGGAAAAGAAGTAAAACTCGTGGGTTGAGATAAGAATGGTTTAATAGAACAGAAAAGAAGAAACTAATAATGATAACGATAACACTAATAAAATGCCAACAGTAATAATAAAAGGATTGGAATGTACAAATGATGCGCAGTGCAATTGCTCACCACCCACCAATCGACACCCAGTTAGTCCCTGAGCCGCGATCCCCCGCCCCCACTTCCCAGTTCCTATACTAGATGTGACGTCCCATGGTATGGAATACCCCGTTGGCCAGTTTGGGTCAGGTGCTCTGGCTGTGTCCTGTGCCAACTTCTTGTGCCCCTCCAGCTTTCTCGTTGGCTGGGCTTGAGAAGCTGAAAAATCCTTGACTTCAGTCAAAACACTACTGAGCAACAACTGAAAACATCGGTGTGTTATCAACATTCTTCTCATACTGAACTCAAAACATAGCACTGCACCAGCTACTAGGAAGACAATTAACTCTATCCCAGCTGAAACCAGGACAGATGCACATATACTGAATTTTAAAATAGTCAAGTATAGGGGAAATACAGCATTTAAAGTCAACTCTTTATTCAGCTTGCCCATTATGTGTTTACATTCTGCTATTTCATGTTACATTCTGTACCTCATAGAAAAATGTGACTTTTGGGGGGAAAGAAAAATCTATCCATATGGAGTAAGCTAATCTATAGTTTAACTGCCTTTGAAGTCCTACAAAGATTTTAAAAGATAATATAGGTAGAACTTGATGGTTATTGATGATAAGGGTCTTTTATAAACCCCTCTGGAGAAGGTTACATATAAACCCATTAGGCTAGTTCATAAATACATTGCAAAATATAGGGGGCCACATAATCAACGCAAAGGAAGTATAGATATAACCTCAAATAATTTTTGGTGTCAAAAGATGCACACAAAATATTTTTATGTATGAAAATACTTATTAGACAAAATAACTTGAAGCAGTGGAATAATTGGCATGTATTCAAATTGTGGCTAATTGAATTCTTCATCTGTGGCTTAGTGAGCCACATGGGGTACAGACTCTGCATAGAGGAAGCAATTTTCATTAACAGGATATAATTTAGAATGAGAAAACATATACACTCAGCCTGAAACACAGTTAATAATTAATATGGAATAAATACATAGACATATACTGAGTTACCATATTTCTACCTGTCACTCTCTAGAGTTTCAGCAACTCATTTGCATCCTAAGTAAGTATATTTATTCAGAGAGATGACACTGTAACACTACCTTCAAAAGTGGAAGACCTTTATGTCACAGCATCAAAAATGAGTCATCCTTGTTATTAAAATGGCAAAGTGAGATCAGAATGGTGATCTGATCTCATGCCTACTTACATCTAAGAAGTTTGCTTGTTTGTGAACTGACACTGTACTGTTAAAAAGCTGATAACCAGTTCTCAAGCTGATCATTTTTTTTGAGGCTGATCAGTTTTTCTAAACTAGAAGAGACAAAATTAAAGAAAGAATATTATTTCTATTTTGCATTCTAATGATCTGTAACATTTATTATTTGGTCTCTCACATATGCTGTTAATATTGAGATGTGTTTGCATGCTGAAAGCAAGTTATTTGAAGGATAAAGTAAAAAAGAGTATCTTGCAGGACGTATGAGACAAAGTATATGATATCAATGAAGGGAATGGGTGATTGAAAGCCAACAGCTCCACATGATCCAGTGTCTGTCAATGGCTTGCTGCATCACTTTAAGCAAGCTGAGTTACAGCTAATCTTGAAAACAGTTAGTGCAATTTGGGTAAGAAATTCTGTAAATCAGGATCTCAAAATGTGCTTCTGTTGGCACAAACCCTAGTGTTGGCCTTAGCTCAGGAAAGGAATAAATGGGTTTTAAAATCCAGCTCATTTTGAGACAGTGCTTTGACATGCACACAACTTATGGCTTCAATAAAACTGAAAAGTATTCCTTAAATACTCCCTTGAATCAAGGCTCAAAACTCCAAACCTGTTGCGAGGATTTCTCAAGATTTCAGCTGAACCCTGAAGCAGAAAGGTAGCAATAACTTGGCACTACTGAATGTATGCTGTGTGCTGGTTCTTAGCCTTCGCTGGGAGCTCTGCCTGAGCTGGAATGTGACTACACGATTGGTTCCTGAGGGCAGGCAGCTCCTGGCTGAATTTTTTGTAGGACTCCAAGGTTCTTTTGGTTGGTTGGTTTTTATAAATTTTTATCTTCCTCTTTCTACCAATTTGACCACTGAACAAATCTGCTGCATAGATCTCTATACGACAGACTTTTATGCATGAGTATAGGAGTGTGAGAAGGAGATGTTTTACTTTTCATGTTTTCTGGATTTCAGTTAGCAGTCTTACGTAAGATAAAGACCCCTGAGAAATCACAAAGGTGGGAATAGACTGTTCAACTACAAGAATGCTTTTTAATTGTATTGGGTTTGCCATATTTCTGCCATACTAATCTTATAAACCAAAGTGCTATTTAATATTACTGAATTGTAGGGCTATACTTCATATTCTCTTATCTTTTTAATAACAGGTGGTAACAATATTGGCAAACATGTCTGTCTTGGACCAGTGTGCTTCAGAAATCATTCAAGGAAATGGTATGTATTTTAGGTGAATTATATTCTGGATTTGTTTGTGGAGAATGTGGGTAGATGTGAAAGTAGTGCTTACAAGGTAAAGGAGAAAGGCTTCACTAATTATACTCCATTTTGCATCCTGCCTCTGCTTAATCTTGCACATTGCTGCAGGGTGCAAAATGAGTCCTTGGGACGGTTCTATGTAACTGAAGTTGCCACTGTTTTAGAAAACTTTTCATGTATGACCCTATTGCTCATGTTCTCAGCAATTGATAGATACAAAGCAAGGTAGAACAAAGTGTTTCAAAAACCTTTATTCTGGTAATTGCATTGTACAACGTGGCAATTCTTACATGTTGAAAGACATCATCTGATACTGAGCCATGCATACCTGCTTTTTGTGTCACTTTTTTCACAAGTATTCAGAAGTATTATAAATTTTGAAGCATTATGTTTTTATTACTATACAGCAGTTGCCAGTTTTTTCCCACACTTCTTTAAATATCATGTTATGAGAAATTAATTATGTTGAAAAAACCCTAGATGTTACAGGCCCACCAGAAGTCTGAGAAGTTAGGTTCATAATTCTGTGGATTAGGATACAGGAGGACGTAACTGCCCTGTTAATACACCTACCAGCAAATTCATGGCCAACCAATATAGTAAGACAGCTTTTTTTTTTTTTTTAGGAGTTATTAAATTACAGTGAAGCTTCACATATATTGCTTTTTCTGTCCTAGGAATATCCCTTCCACACTTTTTAAATTAAGGTTTGTGTAATAATGGTTTGAGTTTGGATCCGTTTGAATCTCAGACATGGCTGATTGTAGGTGAGAGAAGGGGGGTTTCAGAAAGCATCTACATAGAACTAGGTCTGGAAATAGAATTGGCCAATTCCTGTAATACTGGATTTAGATGTTTCTTGCACTTCAGTGGAACATTTGAGCTCTGTGCACACAAATATGACTTGCAAGGATCAGGCACAACTAATTTGCTTGATGTGATCCATCTGTGTGCAGAGGTAGCATGCATTTGATGTCCTTGCTAAGGTGGATAGGTGTTGCAGTTTGAGACCAAATGATAATGTGGAGGTTGAAAGGATCTGGACACCGAAGCAATTTAATCACAGATATATGCAGTTTTACAAATGACCTGACTTCCCTGTCCCATGCAGAAGACAGTGCAGTGAGGGGGAGGAGCAAGGCAGGTTAGCATGGTTGTTTCTTCTATGACCTCCTTGTTGCCTGGGACAGATGGGGCAGTCACAGAAAGAGGTCGGTCAGGCCCACGTGGTGGTTCCTGCCATGCGCCTGGTCCAAGCTCCCTGTGTTCCTGGAGGTTGGAGAGGTGGTCCTGGAGCTCTTGGTGCAGGCACATGGGGCTCCCCTACCCAGAGTCTTTTCCAGAAACTCTTGGTAAGACCCTGACATTTCCCAGGAGATTTCCCATTTCCTAGGTGTCTGTACTTACAGGATTGGGTAGCAAATACCCTGTTGGTGATTTGTCTGTTTGACTTGTGCTGTTTTCTGATTCACTGTTGTTACCACTCACAATCCAGATATGCCCTGGAAGCTTTTGCACTCCTTTATGATTAACAGATAGGTTATGTAGTTTGGCTATCTATTTCCTGGAGCACAACAAAACCTGTTTTGTTGTTTGGGGCAGGTGTATGATCATATTTCTTCTATTTCTACTACAGCAGAAACTTGATTGGAGTGCATGAAATTATACTAACAGCTAAGCCAACTAAGGCTAACTCATGCTAGATACTGCTGTAGGTGGAGATGTATATGTGGATGTCACGCACAATGATGTCATGAAGTAAAGTTTGTGAATGCACTTCATAATGGAAGTTCACACAGAACCATTTGCACCCAGGCTTTTGAGAAGGGTTGACACTCATCTTGTGTGTAAAGGCTTTTTGTGTCTGCCTAATGTTGTAATAATCAGATGCTGGTCAGAAGCCAGATTCACAAATTGAGAAGGGTCTTTGAATCCTGGGGAAGTTAGATATGTTGTCTTCTCAACTTTGACTTTTTTGTATGTTGATTGATTATTATCTAGCTGCATGATTCTGATGCTAATTCTCTTAATTATTTATGCAAATGTTCTAACAGTTAAAATCCTCTGATGCTACCTGAAGTAATCTGAATGCCTAATAGCGTATGGAGTCTAATAGCACATAATTGTCCTTACATTTAAAATAATCTAGAAAATATAAATCAGTACAGTCTCATCTGTTTTTGTGCTGCTACAATAAGAATATCAACTCCTACAGGCAACAATAAGTTAATGAAACCATTTCAACATGGATGACATTGTCTCTTCTGAAGTGAAGTTAGTCGCACAGGAAACTTCAAGAGGCAGGATTTCATCATTTCCCTCATTAAAGGATTCCCCATTCTAAAATACCTTAAACAGTTTGAGATGGGAACTTTTAAAGCTTGCTTAAAAATACACAAACTGAAAACAAGTTTTACTTTCCTTTAATTCAAAGCAAAAATTCATGTAGAGACCTGAAATATGTCACTACAGATTTTTAGGTTAGTGATTTACCTTCAGGTTAGTTTAGAAGCAAATAAAGAATTGGATTTAGTTTGACTGAAATAAATTTGTGAAATCTAAAATACTAACTTGTAGAGGAGTCAAGAAGTTAAAGAAGGGAAGAGTTAGTGCATTTTCTAGTTCCAGAAGTTCTGTAGCTTCCTAGCGAAGACAAACTTATGCAGAGATCAGATGTGCCTGAATGCCGATGGCCAAATTGCAGTCTACATTCATGCATTCTTCATGCCCTATTTGGGCAGAGATTGGTCTGTATTTACCGAGCTTGCTTTTTCCCTTTACTTTTTTGGACTGAGTGTTTTGCTGGAGAGAGGATGACAATGGCTCTTACATCCTTCCAGGTGTTCAACTTTTAATGGAAATGCTCTTTGAAAGATCATCTTCAGGAAACTCAGCAGAAGTCGCTGCTTGTGAGCGAGTCCAACAGAAATCTGCAGTTACGCTGGCACGACTCAGCCGAGATCCTGAAGTGGCAGATGCAGCCGTAAAACTCAGCTGTAAGGATGTATCACTAGCTTAATGGCAGACTGAAAAAGAGGGAGGAACTGCCAGTCATGGAGAAGTTCTTTTTAATTTTTAGCCTCACTTGGTACACTTTATGAAATAGGTTCCCTATATAGTCTGTCCAGAGTGAGTGACTGAGGAGGTTGTACTAAATGAACCTCTGGCTCACTTCCCAGAGGAACCTGAGGTGCAGCGTCCACTCAACACATAGCTGTGGCAGACTCTGCCAACTGACAGTGCTGCCTCCTCCATTCCTTTATGTAAACCCTTGTGCAGGATCTGTCTGGACAGAAAACTTGGACCCCTGCAGATTCAGCTGTGATGAATCTAACAGGAAGGAACATGTTCTTTTGGCAGGATTTTTTTAAGGGCATGTGGGAGGATTGACAGGGAAGAAATGGAGGTCACAGTTTCCACTCTGAAACAGCAATAGTGGGTAAAAACAATGCATTTGTTTGTTTATGCTTTACAACTATTAATTGTGACTGCTCTGAACTGCATAGCTTCATGGACAGTCCCTTAAGTATTTGCATATCATCTTTGCATTAGAGATCATATCTACTAAGGAAAATAAATACAAAACATTTAAAAAAAGACCCCATCTCAAAATAAGGAATTTGTTTTTCTAAATTATTTCTCCTGATACTCTTTTGTGCACTCAGGTATTCCTCGCCTAATTAAACTTTGCAGATCACCAACTGAAAGAAATAACAGTGATTCTGTTTTAGTGGCATGTCTGGTAGGTACATTTTAATCTTTCTTTCATGCTTATCCTGAAAAATGCAGAAAAAAGAGCCCTTTAGATTTCAAAATGCGTAACTATTGCAGGAATGTTTTAAATTCATGCCAGGGTCTCCTGCTTTTCCCCTTAAGCATAATCCTGTACAGTGTCAATTATTTATCCTCTGACTGAAGATGTAAGCACATAAGGAAAAATGGCTTCATCTTAACATTATTGAGCACTCAAAAATTTCTCTGGAACACTTCAGAATTTAAGGTTTCAGTAATTCTTAAATTCCATTCTCTGATGATGCTATGTTTGCTGAAATGAGCCTTGAATCACAGGGGTAGCAGCCCTTTATCTGCACACACACAAATATATGGAAATATTTATGTAAAGTGGTCAAAGAGAGAAAAGAAGATTTCTTGCTTTCACTACAATCCGTTTTTTGATATTTGGGTCTCCAAGACAATATAGTGTCCAGCCAAGGAGTGGCCAAGAGAAGGTTAACACTTTCTCTGCTTAGGAGAAAAATCCCAGCTGCTGGCCCTGCACTGCATGGACTGTGAGCCCCAGTCAACTGTTGGAGTTGAGTAATTTCACCTAGCATTCTGTGAGAGGAAAGTGCTGGGGACATGGGTGATCTAGGGTTAGGAGATAGGTTTTGATGAATGAAGACTGAAGTAAATTGTTTGACAGTGCTTTTTAGTATTAATGTTATTTTACATGTAAAACTTGGTTATTGCAGCTTTGATTAACAGCTAGTTCTGTACCAGCACATGAGAAGTTTTGTTCGTTTAAGCAGGACTCATTCAGGATGAAGAGAGTATGAATGTGAGCATAAGAAATGCTGTGGTTGTTCTTCATATATGCCAAGAAGGCTTGTTAATCTTGTACAGCTAGAGCAGAGGCCAGAGAGTGATGGCAGCAAACCAGACTGTGATCTTTCTGTCTCACTGAAGTTGTTGCTGCACATTCCTTGAATTCATGCCTATCGCTTGAGATGTATGTTACCTGCCTGTCTGTCTTAGCAATTCTGCTTCTCCTGATATTTTAGTAACTGTCTGATGACACTTTCTGATAAACATGCGGCAAAAATATTGTCCTTGAGACATAAGCTGCTTCAGGCTCTGATGGGTATAATCACTAAAGTCTGAGGGCTTGTACTGTTTGGTATTTTTAGCTTCGTTGATTACTTTTTGTATATTTTGAAGCAGGCGATTAACTCTTGTGTTAGTGCTGCATTGAAAAACAGCACAGAGATAAGCTGATCACAACTATCAGACCTTACTAACAGAAGACAATTTTTGTTCTTGAGGAAAGCCAGCCTGCTTTCCAGTTGCATCTGTCGTGTCAGGTTGCTAGAAGGTATGTAATTGTTGTATATTTTTCTCCAGCGAGAAAAACAGGTAACTTCTTAGAAAGGAAGAATTTGTGAAGATAATAGTAACATCAATGCAATTTGTATTGTGCAGCCTTGTAATTGGAACAACTGGCAGTTCTATCTGTTCCCAAATGGTTTGAAATGTACAGTTTCTTTCTACTACACTAGTATCTAGAAGATTTCTGTTATGGGCATTGCATAAAACTTCAGTAGCACACGTTTTCCAAATCAGATGGCTTATAGATCTCATAAATAAGACAAAAGCTGAGAGGAGAGTTGAGATACAAAGAGGCAGTGTGAGATGTGCAGCAGATCAGAGATAGGTTTACCATCAAAGTGCTCTGAGTCTCACTTCTGTGTTCTTTAACAGCACACTGTCCCTGCTGCTCAGGTCTAAAAGTAATGTGCCCCAAAAGAATTGTCATTTCATAGCTGCATTTCAGGGGAGATTCATCTGACAGATGAAGACAGTAATGAGACATTAGCCAGGTAGAAGAGTCCATAGACCTGCACAGTTCAGTTTTGAGTCTTGGCTATTATTTAGAGATAGTTATAATGGATTCTGCAATGAAGACTTTGTCAAACCTTTACAGTATTACAATTGTGTTGTTTTGTTTTTCTAGGCAGCCCTACGGAGACTAGCAGTTATGAGTCCTGAAGGACTCGAAGATTCAGATTTTCAGCAGCTAGTAAAGCCCAGACTTGTGGATTCCTTTCTGCTATGCACAAATATGGAAGAGAGCTTTGTATAAATGTGAGCCAAAAACCTTTGAAAAATAAACAGTGATAGGTATACAGTAAGATAATACATATACAATTTTATTTAGTTTTAGTCCTATTGTTATTTATGATTTATTTATTTTAAAACCATGAACATGTGGTTTGTAGGAGCAAAGAAACAGAATGAGCAAACTTGTTTCAGTGGTTTGCAAAGGTCATTTTTTATTTTCTTTTCCTGCCAAGACACATCAACAGACCTTATCCCTGCAATCTAACAAAACGTTGCCTTGTTTAATATAGTTGAATCAAGGTAACAAAGCCAAGAATTTGGTGCTCTGATGTTAAATGCTTCTAATAATGTTTTATCGCTGACATTTTTCTACAGTTAGAACATTTTGCAGTTTTTTTATGAAACGCTTTAGTCTCATGCATTTGCTCCATTAGAAGTAAAATAATCCTTAAAGCTAGAAGTATATACTTTGAAATGAAAGGGATGTTGCAGTCTGAGTCCAGTTCTTAAATGTTATTATTTTTTAATAGATTAACTGAGAAATTTTTTCAGAAAATTTTCAAATACTGACTTGGAATGATGTTAGAGGACATTCTTACACTGTGGAAGTGAGCATGTCCAGACATGTTTTTAATATTCAAGCTACTACTTTTGTGAAAAGTTGCCCATGCATGCACTAAATAATCAGAACATATAAATTAATTGTAACTTGAATTTCCATTTTTCCGTTTTTCTAACTAGTCCTGTATTTCTCAAACTGTGAAATGGGATGTTCAGGAGCTCTTGGAGTTGACAAAGGAGATTTTACCACTGGATAACAACATAAAGAATAGAGTTGATTTAAAAATAGATTTATTTTTTTCATGAACATTCCTCTTCAAATTTACCACTTTCTTTTCATTAAGAGACTATATAAATTTAAAATTACTCAACCAGCAATATCTTGAGTGTTTTTCCCCCCAACTTCTCACAAAGCACTCTGTAGATTATGAAAGTACATGTATTTTTTTCCTTGATGGCTTGCATCTATCTCTCTGGATCATTTGATGATCAGCAACTTTAGGGTACTAGGAAATCTGCCAAAAAAGTAAACACATTTCTTCTTTACTGTACTTACTTTGTAGATATGCTAAGCAGCTTAATTCATTAATGTTTATTTAGTATTATGTGGTGTTTAGATGAAAGGCACCAGGAAATTGCTAAGCTGTGATTGTCTTCCACATTTTCTGTGTCTGAGGAAACTGTCCTGCTTCAAGCAGTGATACATAGTGGCTACTTTCTTCTCCCTTTGAGTATATGGGTTAAGAAATATCTGTCTTAAGATTTCTTCCTTGTGATCTCTTCATTTAACTATGAGCTCTATCTTGACTGAAGTTTTAAAACAGAAAACATACAATGACCTCTGTCATAAGCAACTACTCAAAGATAAGCATTGAATCAGATGTTTCACAGATGTAATTTTCTAGTAAGAGCAGAGATGAATTCTGCTTTGTTTGCTAACTTTGAGACAGCTCCTTAAACCTCCGAGAATGTTAAGAGGTATGGTACTGTACAGCTTTAAAAATGTTATACAAGTGATGGACTTTAACACTTTCCTCACTAAGCAGAAATACATGTATGAATGAACCATGGATGCTTTAAATAGTAACATCAACATTCTTGGTATAAACAATGAACTCCTAAATCTCATAAAAAACGAACTCAATAAGATCCCGTTGCTATCAAGCTGATAGCATGATAATCCCTAATAGTACACATATCAAATTCTGTTGTGAATGTGCTGTACCAAACCTCATTCTGTCAGCTGCAATTAACACCAGAGATATGAGTTTTTAGATGGGGTAGGGTTTATCTCATAATAGGTAAACTTAAAATCTCATTTTAAAAAAACGTCCATACATGTAAAGTGAACTGAAGTAGCTGTTAAGAAAATTCCATTATGACCCATAATGCTTTCAAACCATTTCTAACAGGTCAACCAAATATTCAGTGAGCAGGCCAGTAGCAATGAATGAGTCTAATTTTCTCTTAGATACAATAATGTGAATCCACATCAATTGATTTTACTACAGATACTCTCAATCTGTAAATGTGTGGCCATAACTCTAGGCCCATATTGTCCATTTACATTTGTTCATATTGTGAATGTGGCTGTTTGCATTACAGAAACAAAATACATTTAGGTGGATCTCATATTTGCAGTAGAAAAATATATCTTGAAAGAGCCAGTTCAGACCTGTTATCACCTAAGTGTCATTGAAACCATTTTTGCTAGGTCTGAATCTCTCACCTAAAGTTGTGCACTTTATTTTTGTATATGCTAAAGTTTATGAGAAAATAAACATAACTCTTCCTTTCCTCTTAATTAACTTGGAAATAAAAAGTCATTAAAAATACTGAAATATTATTTTCTTGTTACTTCTGAATGAATTCTGGATTACAAATGTTTGCTTTGAAAGTGACTTCTCAGTTTTTAAACCAAAAAAAGAGGAACAGTTTAAGCCAGAATAAACATGTTTGATTTCAATGTAGTATGAAACAAAATATTTTGTGTCAAAAGATTTTCATTAAAACATGCATTTTGGTGGATCAATCTTTGGACTCCCTGTATATATACATATAGAGTTAGTAGAGTGAGGTAGAGAGTATGTGTAATACATTTACATGTCAATTCATATATGTGGACTCATTGACCTGTAGAGACTGCATGTAGGTTAGATATTAGCTTAATCATTCTGGAAATGGAATGTTATGCTTATCAGAAATATTGTAGTTTCATTTATATTTTTCTGAACATTTTAGATTTTGTATGAGATTAGAAATGTTAGACAAACGTGCAGTGAACTGCAGGATTCTTTGTAACTTTGATTTACATTCCAGTGACTTTGGACAATGTGTTCAAATTTCACCTTTAGTTTGAACTGTTTACAGATATTTGGGGCCCAGATGTTTCGTTCATAGAATAAATTTTTTTCCCCAGTTCATTGTGTGTTTGGTACATGAATCACTTATGTGGAATGTAACTTGTCTGACCTGTTCTATTTAAAATAATACTTGTATCTAGAAGGGATAAGATAATGTCTTGGTAAATGGATGTCTCACCTATTTTTTAGGGTTCCCTGTTAGTATCCAAACGATGGGACTTGGTCTGTAGGGTGTCATGTTGCCTTAGCACAAGACATTCTGGTATCTCATATGGCTTGTTCCCAAGATGTATGTTGACCATCTCCTTTTAAATAACAGCAATGAACAGTCAAAATAACATTGGCTTTTGTATTTTGAGAAATCTGCTTTGATTTTCAGTGTAAATTTATATTAGATTTAATGTATTTAAAGTAACACTCTAGACACTGTAAATTATTCACTAGTGTTCTCATTTTTAAGGGGATGGAGGGAAGATGCCATTGAGCATTGAAAGACAGGTCTAGAGTGAATTTGTACATTTGAGTTAGAAGTGCTTAACTGGTGGGGAGGTGGGTGAATAGTTTCAGCCCTTGACAGGCTAAAGAACCAGGAACAAGGAAAACATAGGGTCATCTATTTTAGATACAAGCTTTGCAGAAATCCTTATCTCTACTTTCTAGTTTGCTCTTGGGTCTGAGTTTCTCTTTCTCTAGCTGTGACAAATTTCTTCTTCTTGGGAGTGTTATTTGTATAATTGCTAGTTATCTGAATAGAAGAGAGTTAAATTCCAAGGTCTGGTCCTGCTAATTATTAAATTGATAAGGTTTTAGCTGAGAAATTAAGTAACAAAAATAGCTTGTTAAAGAAATGTACTCTAGGTCACCTAGAACAAAAAGAAATGTTTATTGTTCCCACAACAGGGGGAAGAACCAGCATATTCTTCAGAAAATTTGAGAAAACATATGTATAATAGTCTGCTTCCAGGTATCGGTACTTTTACAAGCAGACTGGCAAAGAGTTTATGAATTGGCCAGTCCCCTGTCAAATAATCACTGAATCAAAGTGATAAAAGAAAACCGTTAGACCTGCAGACGAAACACTGCAAGATCAAAGATTTTTCTCTTTTCAACAGCCAAGCAGTGACTTTTTGTTTTATTAATTCAAGTGTGCCTAGAACCCAATGGAACCTATGGGAAACCAGCACAAAAAAAGTGTAGTAGGTAATACTGCCAATTTGCTTTAGCGGGAAATTTAAAAGGGATCAAAAGACTTAAATGGCATGAAGAAGGAGGTGTGCCTAATGCAGTATCTTTTCTATCACTGTTGTGATCACTTGTGTCACAAATGTCTAATTGAAAGGTACACTGCTTGTACCCTTTTCTTCAAGCTTTCTGGATATTACCACTGTCTTTTAACTAGCTTTTGTCCATGTCCTCCACAACCTTTAGAATGTGACCTAACAATGCACACATATCTTCAAAGGAACTTACTGATTTTGGTGTATATAAAAATTTAGTCTGATTTTTTTTTAATACCACATAATGTAAAAATCTTCTTTTTGAGTAGTTCTGGAAGGATATACCTAACATGATATGTCCATTATGTATGCTCATCAGGTAAGGCAATGTTTATGGTAAGTCGAGAAGATATATTGAAAAAGATCCAGAAACAGCCATGTTTCACTTGCATCAAAAGAATAATTATGGAATGGGCCCAAATCATCTAGGGAAGACTTCTTTGAAGCTATGGTAAGTCAGTGTGCCTGCACTGCAGTAAAGAAGAGCCAGAGCTAACCCCCAGGTTTCAAGATTCTTCCTAGAATTAGAACTGTAGAGATCTAACACATAAAATAAATAAAAATCTCAAAATATGAAGCTAAGGGTAAATGAATTGTAAAATTTTGTGATAAACATGAATATTTAAGGAGTATGCTTTGTACATTAAGTAACGTGCTTGTTTACACATGCTTGCTCCCACTTCCAAAGCAAGATACAATGCCCTTTGTCACAGCTCTTTACTTTTGTACTGCTTAGTTATTAAAAAGGCCACACTTTTTTTCAGAGCAGCAATTATTACAAATTAGTGATTTCAAAAGTTTAGCCCATATTTAGGGATGGATAAACAGGGAAGTGACTAAATACCTTGAAGCACAGCCAATCATTTACATGAGTGTTTCATCCTTAAAAGGACACAAACTTTGTGGAATGAGATAGACTAGTTATTGGTTTAGAATATCTGGACAAGAAATCTATCATGTGCTTTACTCTAGGGGGGAATTCTCATCTGTTTTGAAGTTCAATTCTATAAGTATAGCCCAGACCAGTAATTTAGGTACTTTCTGTAGACCACAGAAAGAAGTGGGCAATTCTTTCTCTTTGAGGATGACTGCCCAAGGCAGAGAGTATACATAATGCCATGGAACTGCCTTTTTTTCCCCATGGCTATGGAAAAAAAGTGCTGATGATTTGTTTGGAGGAGATGTCTAAACACCTCGACATCTAACTATTAGTTCAGATCATGTGAGATGAATTCCAGACTCAGTCTGGAGACAAAAGGAAGGCACTTTTTCAGCTGGGGTTTCATGGGTTGTTTATGTATCAGATACAATTCCATCAGAAGAGAAATTTTTGCAGCATCAGATTCTCCCCTTGAAATTACTAACTGAGACATTATTTTCTTGTTTGGTATGCACTAGATGATGACTCCTGTTTGCCAGTGTTGTAAAACAAGGAATAGCTAGACCAACTCATCAAGCTTAGAATATTATACCAGATAATACACTTCTTATTAGAGAAAAATGTCTTGCATTTAAAGAAAGGGAGAAAGAAAACAGTTCACAGCACACTAACACAGAATGGTCTCCAGAGTGAGCTATCCTGGACAATACGTGAAATGCCATTGAGCTAATAAATAGCATTGCACATGTCAGGAAAGCTACTGCTCACCAGAAAACAAACAAACAAACAAACAAGCACCCCCCCCCCCAAACCCAGCATCCCTTCTTTCCCAAAAAATAATAAGCTGACCTCTAAGGAGAAGAAATTCCTCTTACATTTCTGACTTTGTTTTAGAATGGTCTTGTAATGTTATTATCTTGTCTTTACCTGTCAAGTTGTCTTCTTTGGCTTCACTTGTATTAAAGATCTCATGATAATTACTGTTACATTAATATTTTTTTTTCCTCAAACTCAAAATGTTTAGCTCTAAATGTGGTATTAGATAAATAAGAGGTGAAAAAATGAAAAATGAATGCTGAACAGATACAAAGCTGAAACCTGAAAAACTTGAAGAGATTTCTCCTTAGAAATGCATTCCTGCATAAAAACATTAAAACAAGTGTTTGATTAAACACCCACTTAATGAAGTAGATAACTGAAAAATTGTGTAAGGATGTTGCTCTTTGAAGTAATAAAAAACTGTGTTATGGTTATAGACAAATCCAGTATTTCCAGCTCTTAAAGACTCAAGAGAACTTCAGAAATGGTGTGTCTTGGAGCTTTTCACTTAGCTGTTTGAGATTATGAGGTATGGCTTTTATAAATTAACACCATGAGATAAATATAGGTGCATTTTAAAACCAATATCTGTTAATGTGCCATTTCACAGACACCATCACTTTACAATAGGCCAGAGATACAGAAGCTCTTGGATACACTTTTGCTGGACTGCAATAAATTTCTTTACCCCTTTTTTCCCACATGGTTAGAGGACAGAATAGAGGCAACAGCATTTCAATAGCTATAGAGGACTTTGTCAACATTTGTATTCTGAATTTTTACACTTGGCTTGACAGCTACCAAGCTTGGACCACAGGATAACAGTAAGAAAGGACCCTTTACTACAGGGCAGTCTGGGACTGAGCTGCATTATGGGTAACACACTGATTAATGAGGACTATTTCTAGGTGGTTCAGGCCATCCTATTGGAAGCCATGCTGGCATGTTGTAAGCATAAAGGGAAGTTGCCTACTATCAAGGCTATTGCTAAATCCTTGCATGGAAGTCTCTGCTGCGGTGCTTACTGTGGCTTAAGCACTGAGCTAGCAAACCTTAGTAACCCTTTACACTGCAGATGATGATATATGTGTGGTAGTTCACAACTGTGTTCCTTTCTAATTTTCTCTATGCCTTTCCACCTGATGTCAACTGATTAATGCTTGCCTTTAGAGTGAATCACAGCTGAAGGATTTGCATGGCCCTGATAGCACATTTCCATACATTCTGTATGGTATGTCTAAATATTTTGATGGTTTTAATATTTTGTACCAGCTGTGGAAACTGGTTTGCTGCTAGGTGACTGTAAAAGTGAGATTTGGTAAATAATTATTAGAAATCTTATCCTAACACTATGATTGAAACAATAGACAAAAGTATAGCCAAGGAATTAACTAGTAGAGGTAGTTACTCATAAGTTTTGCAGTTCTTTGCTCTTATGACTAGATGTTCCTGTACGCTAGATGAGAACAATGTTGAAACTGACCACATGTGACTGAAGCTGAGTTAAGCTTCAAGATCAAAGAACAGGGACAAGAATAAAGACTTCAAGGACAGCCAGCAAGAACTTCAAATGGGTTGGTGGTCATAAAAGCAGCCCTTCGACTCAAATGGATCCTTCATTGCGCATGATCGGATGTAGGCAGTACTAAGATAATCACTTGCAATTATTTTTGTGTATATGTATACTAATCTGATTAATATGCAATTAGTTATTCTATACAACCTGTTAGTGCTAAAGCTGTGGTATGCACGCTAGGTGGAACTATCCCCCATGCATCCAGCGCTGCAAGAAAGAATGCCTCCTTTCTAAAACTCCAAAACGAGTCTTAGAGGGTTTCTTCGACTGGCTTTTCGGTATCAGCCCAATATGAGGGAAAGCAACTGAAAGATCAAACCCAACATCTGTGAACTCCAAAACAGTGACATGTTTTACAATGTGTTTGCTGGTGCTGTCTCATTGCTCTGTTACATCTGCATCACGGCAATCGCTTGGTCTAGCACCTTGGCTAAAAGATTGTCTGTTTTCTCATTTGCACAGTTACCACCATCTGACAAATATTTCTCCTCAAAGACTCAGATCTTATTTATTTTTCCCTTTTGAAAGCATTTTACGTAGAATAGTTATCAAAACACTGGGCAGCGCACTCTGATGGAATTTCTGGATTCTGCTGCAAAGATCAGATGAATGTGCATGAATTGTTTCTACTCTCATTTTTTGGCTCTCTTTCCTACTTAAGACTAAAAATTGCAGGGATGGAATGTTCCTTTCCATCTTTTTGTATGATACTAAGTTCTCTGAGATCTCTCATTTCATTTGAGGCCACTTAAATATGATATATTAAAAACTAAGTATTAATACAAAGACCAGCTCCTTTGGCAGTACCATGTTCTTTGTGTTCATGACCCTATGATATTCCTTGTGTGGAAATGTCTTTGTAGCTTGTTTTGCGGTTAATAATCTGACATGGCTTTAACTGAGATGGTTGCCTTTTGTGTCCAAGCACATTTTCAGCTGCAGCATTCATTCAAAAAGAACAGCTGAATTAAAACATTTTTTCCATTGATACATCTATTGTTTGCAAGCTCAACTGAGTGCCCCTTTCATGTGGAAATACTTTTGTTGCTTCTCATGCTCAGTTAAGTTTTGCCTTCTTCATTTATCCATTGATCACCTTCATAATTTGTTCACTTTTCTCATTATGTGCATCAATAAGAAAATGTCCCAGATCTGAGATATTTTTCTGATGACACAGTTTTGATTTTTATTCATGCTAAAGGATATATTTAAGGACTTATTTGTTGCTAATCATGTAAAAGATCTTTCTTTGCATGCTGAAATCCACCTGTCAATTTCAGGTCCAGCTTCCACAAAAGTCCCACTAAAGCCTTCAGAGGAAAGCTCATGTGCTGGTACTGCAGTTGTAGCCTCATAAATTAGAGATTTAGGATTTTCTCTGTAGTGTTCGTTACATGTCTAATGTCTTTCTAAATGGATCAGTTCTCTTTTACTTCATCACACTGCTACCTAGAGCAGATAAATTCATCTGGTGTTAGCTGAACAGAGTCAAAACTATACTGAACTCTTTTTTTCCCCTTTTTCCCCTTAGTTTAGAACCTCAGCTCACCTGTTTGTTCTTGCAGTTGTCAATGATTAACTGTGAATGATCTGTGAAGCATTAAATGGACTGTATACTAAAGATACATTAACTATGCATTATCCTATTAACCATGAAACCAGAACACATGTAGTAGAATCATGGTGAGCAGAAGAAAGATATTAATGCACCATGAATTTATTAATAGTGGAGAGGGGAAGAGGAGAGTGACTTTGTCAGGCAGGCAAAATATTCCTGCTGAAAGAAGAAAAAGTTTCTTTACTAGGATCTTGAAGGGAGGTGGAGAAGCAAGAGAAAATTTACATAACTGAAATATTGGGTGTGGAATTGCCTAAATCAATAAAAACCTCTAATTTTATTTGGAGAATGGCACCTGTTAGTTATCTTTTCCTCCAACTTAGTTTAACAAAAATAAAAAGGGGTGGGGGTGTAGCTGTTTTAATTCTGATTTAAATGTTGTAAGTTGTGGGGGGTGGGGCAATAATTGAAAAGGCTGCTGAAAATTAAATCATTAAAACATGGGTTTGGTACAGAGGTGTTATTAACATCAGGATCTCAGACTTTAAGTATTTTGAATTAGTTCTCAGATACTTTTGAGGTAGAACATCTTTCACTAAAGAAGTATGGATATATTTTTCTTAACAAAATTTCCTTCTTAAATAGGTTATATTTTTAATTAAAAATGTTTCTATTAAAAAAAAAGAAACTGACCCTCTCTGCTGTTTTAAAAAGCTATCTAGAAAAGAAAAAACTGTTTAGTTTAGAGAAGAGCCACAATACCAATCAGTTAAAAATTCTTTAACCATTACTTTGTTTTCTAGGGTCTTGCTGCCTATATACACCAGGTTATTCTCTGGTGAGTGTCAATAGACAAACTATACAGTTTATTAAGATTCTGAGGCTACTTTTTCTAATATAAAACTATTTACAGGTCTTAGCTGTAATCAGTAGAATAAAATACAGCTGCTGATAGGTAAAAATTTTAGAAGGACGAAGTATTTCTTTTAATACATTTCAGTTTAGCAGTTCTTCTAAGGCCTAGTAACTGCACTAATAAAATAAACTTCTCAGTTACAAACCACCCTAAGGTCCTGAAACACCTCTTCACTGCCCGGTGAGTCTCAGCAGTTCTAGATACTCAGTTTGCCTTTGCATGAGATTTTACTAAACAGGTTCTCATATTTTGTTTTCTTTCAGGACATTTCACAGAGGTTGTATGTCCCTTTTTACCTTGAGTCCAGACACTCCAGTGTCAATGGACAAAAGAAAATCTAGTTTGACCCAGGGGCTACTTTTTCAGTCACAGGCAAATGAACAAACATCGTGTGGTTTTACTTGCAGCAATTTTGCAGTCCTATCCTGCAAACTGATGGTCTGTTTCACGTGGGAGGCCAAGAGCCAGGAAATGTATTGAGAACAAGCAAGAGCAAAGGTCTTGCTGAAAGTGCTTTCTCCTGTTGAAGAATCAACCAAGTCTTCTTCATTTGGAGAATGCTCCGTGGCCCCTAATGAGTTCAGGTGTCTTACTGCCTTCATTCAGTATCCTGTGGACTTGTTTACTTTTTAAAAAAACCTCTTGAGCGGTAACTTCTCCCTGTTCACATCAGGACAGCTGAGAGCTGCAGCCCTGTGGATAATTCTGATTTTGTCTGCATACCTCTCTTTTTCCGCTTTATTTGTAACTTTTGCCTGCTGAAGAACCATCTTCATTACTATTTCTTTGCTCATGACAGGCTTTTCTGACACCTAGAAAACTGCAATCAAACTCACCACATAACTAATATATTTCTTTTATGTAGAGACAGCATTATTTTAGTAATACTGAAGCATTTTCTGGAATACTTAATGTTAATAATTAGCCAATTTTGTCAGGGACAGTTGCTCCTATTATTGTTCTCCAGTCACATACTTTTAGTCAAGTCAATAAACTGCTTTTAACAGTTCAGGTAAAAAGTCTTTTTTTCAATTTTAATTTATTTTTAAACAAGGAAGCAATTTAAAAAATTTAACATGAAGTTTGATTTTTAAAAAATAGAAAGCAATCAGAAGAATCTTGTAAAAGGAGTCAATCATCATGCAGCAGCCCAAGGTTTTGCCTTAGGCTGCATTTTTCTTTTTTCTTGAGAAGGAGTACAATGTTGCTATTGTTCAGTTTCATGTTAGTTCTGGCTGCTATTCGACAAATCCCACTGACAATACAGTAATCTAGAGGCCCCTTTACAGCTGGGTGGGAAAGGAATTGAAGCAATAATGTTTTAAATATTCTTAAAAAGTCCTTGATAGTTTTTTAACTCATTCAAGTGACCCAGTCACATGATAAGGACATTTTAAAAAGTCTTAGTGATTCATTTGAATCTTATCTCACTTCCTAAAATATTTAAGAACCAGTTTTCCTTACATGTGTAATGTCTCTAGTCAGTTTGGCTGTTTTAATCTGGGTGAAATCTGGATAAGATTAAGTCATCTACAGACCTGCAAATGAACCTTTCTGAAGTCTTTAAAACACTGTTAAACTCATCAGAAATATGTGATCATTATGCATTGCTCTGCATCCAAATTTTCTTCCAAGTCTAAGGGATGAATGTAGCCAGAAAGCCAGCTTCTCTTGGGGCCACCTGGTCACATGAAAAAAAATCACACAAAATATTATCTTGCCTTGGGAATGGTTGAGGATTAATTTTGTCTTCCAATATTCTTTAAAAAAGTGTAAAAATTGTCTCTAAAGAAAAAGAATACTGCATTCTTCAGAAAATGAAGTTTAGACTACAGAATTTTTCTGTAGCAGGATAAGTTTTTCTTAGGTTGTTTTTACATATTATCATGTTCTGTGGATTTGAGTTTCTTTTAAAAGAGTAGACCAAGTAGTTTTTTGTTTTATTCCATGATGCAGATAAATATAAAGTGATGGAAAGTTATTAATTTTATAGAGAACAATGAAAGATGCTACAGCCATCAGATGCAAGGAGTCAAGGTCAGTATAAGCAAATGAATATCCATTGA
Organism: Haliaeetus leucocephalus; assembly: GCF_000737465.1. Taxonomy (NCBI): domain Eukaryota; kingdom Metazoa; phylum Chordata; class Aves; order Accipitriformes; family Accipitridae; genus Haliaeetus; species Haliaeetus leucocephalus. The sequence continues at coordinate 12,129,964 of NW_010972609.1, forward strand.
TGTCATGTCTCCTTAATCAAAGATCCAGATTTTAGCCAGCCTTGAGTTTAATCTGATATTTATTTTAAAATATATGCTCTGATGGAGACTTAGTGTGTAAGTGGGAAGGGAAAGTACCAGAAATCTCTGTCTGGATGAAGCTGACCAGAAGGAGTATGAGTCCTCTTCCATAATGTGGGAACTCTAGGCCTCATGGGCCTCTTGCTCCCAATGGGAGTGGAGAAAAATGTAGCCATGAAAACCAGGTGAACTGAAGCATGGGGTCTCATTTTTCATGAGGGGGGGGGACAACAGCAAGTGAAAGTTGAAAAGAATTGAAGCCAAGTGTTTAGGAAGGAGACACTACTGGGGCTTGTTTAAACTTGGGAAACTAAAGCAAATCAATGTTGCAGGGACCGGATATGAACATTATAGCTGGAAAACCAACTGTAGTCACCATCAGGGCTATAGTATCATTGGGCTAAAGTATCGTTGAAAACTTTGATATTTATGAAGTATCAAATGACATGGGAAAAATTAATACATCACTAGATACTGTTTTGTATTGGCAACATCACTTTGCAATTGACAGCTAATCTGCATGTGGTTTGGTTTACAATAGTGGCATGAGTTCTATAAACTCATTAATTAATTGACACAGATTAGAAAAATGGATATATTCTTTTTCTGTCAAAACACATAGATGTAACCCAAAGCAAAACGAGTCTCTCTGCTTTCTCAACTCATGATGTAGTGCAAACTGAGTTTTCAAAAGCTTCTTTTAGATGCACTTAAGGACTTGCTGGGGGAGAAGTGGTGACATCTACTGGAATTTTAAAACACTTCATCGTATGTTTCCAAGGCTGCTAGCAAGACTTATTTGGTTTAGGTCTAAAGTTGGATGAATAATGCAGAAACAATTTCTACTTATATTTGTGCAAATCTGGAAGCAAATCTTCAGCCATCTTGGGGTTGCTTTTGGTGTCAATTCCTGCACACACTCATAGAGTTATTAAACTTTAATCACATAACTGTTGGCAGAAAATAAATGTTAGACTCACACAGGAATACTATGAAAAGTGAATTTCTAATGTGCTTTCTGTAAGCCTGTGTACAACAAAGCTGATTCCATGAGTTATGTTCATTAGACTGGAGGATGAAAACAATATTAAGTGATTTATGGGACTAACTGCAATTGAACAGTGAGCTTGTGCTTGGAGTAGCAACCCCTTACTTTAAAAGAAATTAAAAAAAAATTAAATGAGGAAGGAATATGTGAAGCAAATTGCAACCTGCTCCCCACATTTCATGGAAAAAAGGAAGGAAACTCATCCATCATTAAATGCATTCATTAAAAATTATTCACTCAGATCCATTTAAACCATGTTCTAACTTTAATCTCTTTATTTCTTGGGGCTAGATTGTGATGTGTACTGTGTGCCCAATAAGAGTGCGAAGGCTTTTCTTGCATCCTGATGTGGGTTACTTGGACCTTGGGACTGGGCCTGCAGGAGCAGCAGGGTTATACATCTGCTTCCTCAGAGGGAGTGTGCAGAGAGGAGGGAAAGGGGGATGGGATTGGAGAAGATGAAGCAATCCCTCTTGGCACACAAAACCCTCTGACTGGCTTACTGGGATTGGCTGGGGGTCAGGGTTTCCCAAAATTTTACTACTATGAACCAGTGATAAATAATTCCGTCTGGGACAAGGAAGATGTAGGCAATAAACTGGCCTTTGAGATGTACCCTTGAGGTGTGTTTTCCAATGTTATCTGTGTGCTATTGCAATTTATCTATCCCATCCCCTTCCATCTATGCCTAATCTTTAATCCTTAAAATCCAAAGAGTTTATGACTTTAGAAAGTTTATGACCTGATTGTATGATGCGATTGTGTCATACAATTAAAAATTGTAGAAAGTAAGGAGTAGGAGTTTTCCCGCTCACCTTAAACTAAAAGCTAAATTACCAATGTCTGAAGTAGTTCCACAGGCTCTCAGCAACTCGCTCTTTTACCTGGCATTTTGCATTTTCAGCCTTTGCATACAATGCACTAAATAAATTGTGTGATTTCTGGTGGGTAATGTTAAATGATTGTTCAGTGTCTGATTCAAGATTATCTAGCGGAGTCAAACTCATCTTCCTAGTAGAAAAGCTAATCATTGGTAGACCTTGCAGCATTTAGATTTTTCTGCAATATTTAGAGTAACAGGCATAAGAAATATTTTTCATTCTTACTAAGAACTGTTCCAAATATTACATGAAGCTGGTTCACATTATTGTGCCTGGTTTGGTTTTTTTTTTACCCATTATGTCCTTTTTATTAACAATTGCCTAATCTGTGAGAAACTTTCTGTAAAGCTTTCTACCAAGCTATCCTTAAGGATTTTCTACTGTTAAGGAGATTTATTATTATGGTATGACAAAAGGAAACCATCTGCTGTCATTCATCAAAATGCAAGTCTACCACCAGTCTTACCTCTAATTCTGAAAGTTGCAGATGTGTGGAGATTTTATGTTGATTTTTGCACCTGTGAGCATATGACCTGTTGTAATATCCTATTCCTGCAGCCTTCAGTTGAGTCCTGTGAATCAAAGTAGATCCTCAGTCACAAAAGTTTTTCTAGTACTGGTAGTTGCTTCACTTTAGCAGTGTGCTCTGGTTATGAGACTGCCTGGCTAAAGAGATTGTAATTATGATGGTCTAACTTATGTACTAAAAACTGGAACTGTTTCGCTATCAGCATTATGGTAAGAAACTCTGACATGACAGTTTTCTGACTTTATTAATAAGTTTTAATCCTCCAAAAAATTTTGTTAGTACATATTGACTTTCCTGCATTGTGTCTCTGATTTGCTAGACTGACAAGTTTCTATCAATCCATCAATCTTATTTAGCTGGCCTGCTGCTCACAAGTTTCTTTAGAATTATCATGACACAAATAACATATTTTTAATTGAATAGAGATTCCGTGAGTCTGTATGCATCTCCACATCCATTTCTAACCATTTTCATGGCTAAAACCTACTCTTACTGCAGACCTCTGAATACCCAAGATCTGTACACAAAGTCTTTGTATATTTTCAGTTAGTACTTTTCATAACTACACTTTGCTGAATCAGGTCAGGGTGCTCAGCCTGGTGGGGAAACATACGTCTATGTAAGAAATGCACACAGTTGCCTGTACAAGGGCGCTGGCATACCATCTGGCACAAGTTCATAGTATTTTAGTACTACATCCACTTATACAAGCTGAAGATCTTGCTGAAAACATTATAGCTACAATACACTATGTTAAGCTAGTAGGACAATAAATGATTGAGGGTCCAAGTACTAAAATCTTCCCCAGACAATAGCACATGATATCCAATTAATAGTTATGGTAAACCTGTCTGAAATATATTCCATATACTTTGTGGAAAGATTTGCTTTCAATCAGAGATTACAGAGAACATTTAAATTAGCAATGAGAATTACCCTGAATGACAGGCTCATTATTTACTATATTTGCATTTTGTTGAGCTTATTAGTAGCACTGCCTGGTTAGATTTTGTGGATCCTTTTCTAGCCTTTCTGCACGAAAGCCCAACTATGGAACATTTCTGAAAGCAACAATTGTGATTTTGTAATGAACCACAAGAGGGGGGAGAATGAACATAAATGAAAGAAGTTGATTTTAATGAACAACTATTACATTTAGGACAATGCCATATCAATGCTGAATTTAAGAATCTTGGTCAGGTGTTGTCTGTGGAATGAAGAGTTTGAACTAATGGTGAGATGCTGTTCCCAAGATTCATCTTTCAGGTCTGCTGATTTATTACTGAGCTTCACTTAAAGGTGTGGACAAAACACACTTCCAAAGTTGCAAAATACCATGCTGAGTGTACTCATCCCTTTCTTTATTGCCTTGATCAAACAGAAACAAATGCTAATGAAATGATAAAAATAGAGATCTCTGTGACCTGAATAATCAGTTTTAAAGCCTCCTACCCTGCCTTTTAATTTTTTCCCCCAATTATATAAAGGAGTTCTCTAACTCAAATAATGAAGGAATTTCTCCCTGGTGCATAGATGAGTTTTTGCTGTCAATATGAAAACTAAATCATCTCACTGTTGTGAGTGACTCATGGACTGACAGAGGACTGGTGAAATTCCAAGAGTGTTTTCAAGCTAGTTTTTAAAGAAGGCTCATAGTCCCCTGCTCCTCGCTTGCAGAAGCAGCTGTAGTGATGGCAAAGCTGGGGACTCCTTGGTACTTGGGGACTGCTGAGAGCACATGCCCCTACAGCTGGATCAACTCTTAGGAGAGCACACACAGGCAGCTTTGGCAAGCGATCGGCTTCCTAACCCCAGGACTCTGTGGGCTTGATGGCAGTTCCTATAGCCAGCCGGAGGGCAAGGAAGTAAAACAGATTTCAAGAAGCCACCCACTCCACCCTCCACTTTCTCTTATTTCAAAGTGGATACAGGGGGCAGGCAAATTACCCAGTTTTTAGTCTTCTGTATCTCATGTTCCATGTCCCTCCTGGCCCAGGTTGTCAGTCTCCTGGGAGTGAGAGAGGAAAGAAAACGATACTCATTACTTCCCCCCAGACTAAGAAAGAAGCAGAGCAACAATTATAACAGTAATATGAGGATGGTATTGCAGCAGGTGGTTGCAGCATGGCAAAAACCAGTAGCATAGGCAGCAAACCTTCTCAGCTTTTCTCTGCAAGTAATTGCAAATCGCCCAATAGACTATAACTCTGAGAGAACACCATGTAATGTTATTAGGCAAAATTATAATGTCCTTAATTTCATGTTCAAAAGCTGAATGGCGCTGAAGGAGGCTTGCAGAAAGAAATTAGGATAGTTATACTAGAAGACAGAATGTTGATTACCAGCAGCGAGGTATCTAGATTTGACTAATGGCACAGTTATTGTATGCATAAGCTCTAATGGTGTTTAAGTGGTTGCTAGAATGAATGCAATTAATGTAATTTATTTGTCAGCATCCAAACACTATAATACTCAGAACAGGATGGGAGGTCCCCTTGCCTAGCATATAGCCTTATGAATATTTTTCAGTGTTTCTTTTCACAAGTATGCAAAACCAGTGACTCTGATTTTTCTTTTTTTAATTATTATTATTCTCCTCATTTTTTAAGGGGCATCATCTACATAGTTCCACTGATTTAAACTGAATTTTTCTTGTTCTGTGTCATGGATTTTGGAGGGAAACTTTGGGATGAGCTAGTCTGGCTCGCCACTTGAAGGCAATAAGTGACCTTGCATCTGTCCTATAGCTCCTGAGTCAGTATCTGTTTTTTAGAGAAAGATCCTCCTAGTTTGACTGAACTACTGTAGGGTTAACAGTAAATTGATTGCTTTCTTAAATTGCTCCAGTGATTAATGATGATCTATGCTTAAAAAAGAAAAGGAAAACCAGTGTATTTCTAATGTGAGTTTCTTTCATCTGGAAGCTGAAGTTAATCTTCAGCTATGGGATCTTGTCATGCTATGTCAAAGAACCTCGCGATAACAAAGAACTTTCCTTCCCCTATCTAAGTATGGCTGGGATGTAATCAAGACATTTGAGTTACACACATAAAGCTTCTGATATTTCTCACTGTATGCCTGTTGCTTTTGATCTCACATTTTTATAACTTTTTGACTGTTTCAGTATCTTCACTTTGTGGGTTTTTCTATTTTTGGTGGGTTTTTTTTTTTAGACCTAAAGACCTCACTGATGTCATGTACATGGACAAAACCACTTTAGTGCTCTTGCTTGATATTTCTGTACTTACACAGGGAGTCAGGGGCATCAATCCGGTTGAGAGCTATTCCTTTACACAATATAGTTCCTCCAAATGTGTATATTAACTCTACTGCTACCCTCTACTTGCACTAATGTGCAAACACTCTTAGCTTTGGCATTTTTCCTAGCCAAATCAGAGGGAAAGCAGATTTGTTATTCTTGTACAAATGAAAATTGATGAATATGTTAGGGTTAATAGCAAAACTTTATGCATTTTCTTTTCAAGTAAGTTATTCACAAATATTAATAGCCTCTTTAAGTTACTGCTTCCCTCTGCACTGAGGACTGACATTGCAGAACTGTGATGAGACATGGTTGCCTTTTAGTCTGGGTCCAGATCAATTACCTTATTGTGAAGCCACCAACAAGAAAGCTGTGACTGGGCTGTATTTCAAAGTTCAACATAAATAGCAGCTGTCAAAACCATCAGATTAATTATTGTTCATTGATAAATTCTTGTTCAAAATGGAGAACTCTTCCAAATGAAGGCACAGAAAACTTGGAACTGCTGTTTACAGCAGTAGAGATGTATTTTGATGAGGGTTTATGGATTTCTCAAATGTTCATTATTTACATGCTAAATAATTTTTACTGGAAGTCTCTCTCTCCATACCCAACAACACAGTTAAGTTTTAAAAATCTCAGAAGAGATAAATCAATGCAGTTCCACTGTAAACAGTGGAGCTATACAAATTTATATGACTGCTTCCTCTTTATTCCCCCTGACTTACATGAGTAGCTTGAAGGCAGTGTCATGTTTAGGGTAGCTTAACATAGCATAGAAATGTTTCTCTTAAGACATATAACTACAAATGGAAGGCTTTCCTCTTCTTCTTTATCAGAGTTTGGCTAGCAATATGTCCACAGGAAGAAGCATAGCTAATAGGGAAGCTCCTTGTACTGGAACAAATAAACAGTTAAAAGTAGTAGTCTTGTGAAATAACGAAAGACTCAAATCTAGCTCTGGTTCAGAAAGCAGTAAATTACTAATTTTTTTAACAATCAGCTATATTGAAAAAATGTGTCCTAGTGCCTATGTGCTTCTGAGTTCCTCACTGCATCTCAGAATCTTTGAATTGCTTCTTGTTGCTGTTTTGATCTTCAGAAAACCTGTAAGTAAGAAGCTTGACTTAACATAGTGGTCGAATTCTACTGTGCATTATTTCCCATGCATACAATCTATACAACGATAAACCTGAGGTGCTTGAGTTTTTACCTCCAATAATCTCAACTAGAAAACCACAAATGGACTTTTCATTTTTCCCTAGCAAGAGCTATAAAACCTAAGGTAAACCCTCCTGCCAAATCGCTTTTATGGGAACTTCACTTTCCTGTTCACTAGTTTACTCCAATTAATTAAAAGCAGCACTCCTGCCCTTCGCTGTGGTTTCCAAGGTATTCACGGGGGGCACATGCCCCGTCCAAAGTCCTCAGTGAGACTGAATTGAAGGTCCTTGGTGGGTTCATACCCCAGGGCTCTTACACCTGGGGATTTGAGCTACAGTGTCCATAAAGTCCCCTTTTCCAAAAGATGGTAGCCTTACAATGCTGAAATGAGCAGGCCACATAAAATTTAATACAGCGATGAAGACGAGCTTACTCAGCCCTGATTTGTTTGTTTGTCTATTTGTTTGTTTCAAATAGCATTGATCATTTTGATGCCTCTATAAGGAAAAGGTGAGCTGAATATTTAAAACCATGGGTTTTTTTTTTGTTTTGGTTTGGGTTTCTTTGAGAACATACTCCTGTCTGTAAAAGGTCTTTAAGCATTCTGCATTCTCCTTGCTTTCCAATTAAGTTTTCTGGGCTTTCTAATGTGGTCCTCTGAGTGCTGGAAAGTAACAGAAACAAGAATGCATTTAATACCTGGCCTGGTGTCTTGGCAGCAAAGCTTAGCACTCCAGTGTGGGGAGTAGCAGGTTCAAGATCAACCCCAGGAGTCTTACTACTTGGACTGGCAGAGGGCTAGCGTAATGCACAGACAGTGAGCTCATTCTGCAGGTGGAGTGTTCAGCTGCATTGATCTTAGAGCAAACCCAGCCTGCTAAGGTTTTGGAGAAACATTGGCTCTGATCTAAAAGGAAATTGTGCTGCCTTTCCCTGCCTTTCCACTAGTTTAGCTTGCAAGCTCTAATAACATTAAAACATACTTTAAGCAAGAAGGCTGACGCAGCTACAGAGACACAAAGTAATTTCCTAGAAATAGTAAATACAATAAGCAAAACTCTCTAATCTCTCATTAGGTAATTGTATTTTCATGGGGTCAGCCAGCCTCCCTGGCCAGGTTGAGGTCAATTCTAAAATATGTGTATTATATACGTTAGGCATCTGTTAATGAAGCATAAATTTCATCAGCAACCCAGGTGCCAAAATCAACTCATTTGGGTACATGGTTTGCATCTACAGTGCTGTCTTATGGATTTGTTCCATAGCTGAAACAGCAAGTTTGTGTAGATGCCATGAATGGCATATAATAAGGAAAAAAGCAACACCACAAGCATCTTAAGAGGAGCATAAATCCTCTGAACTTTTGCTAGATGAAATTCAGAATTCAGAGGGTTGTAAGATGACAGTAAATAAAAGGTAAGGAAGAGATCATGTTACCAGAGTCTAATAATTATTTCCTTTGACAAAAGATGAAATAAAAGTAGATAAATATGAAGCAAACCCGCCACTTTAGAGGTCCTTTTCTTGTCTAAAAGGGAGTGAGTGAAGCTTCACTTTAAAAGTTCACCAGTATTTTGCTCAGATCCATCACAGGGACCCTGGCAGAGCAGCAGCAAGGTGCCACCCCATCAGAAATTAAGCAACAAGCCTTCATGCTTCTTAATTCTCCTGTCAGCCTAGGGTGTTAAATGTAGGATTTTTTCCCAACAACGGTGAGTCTAGAAATGAGAACAGGTTCAATAACCCTAATGCCGAACCTTGCAATGATGGTATGACAACACTCTTCCTTTGCAAGCACATAAGCAAAAATGCTTGTCTGCTTTGGCAGTGAAGTAAGGCTATGTGTTCCCTCTCAACATGTAGGCTGGAATATTGCTTTGTTTTATTTAACCACCACAGGGTCTAAGGACAGCAATGATTTTGGCCATTTTTTATTGCCCATTAAAGTGGCAGAAGTGTTTCAGAGTAGTAGCCAATGTAAAAAAGAATATGAAATAAAATAAATTCTTCAGAGTTCAGAAATGGCCCCCTTTCATTCATTAAGTTTCCATAGCTAAGCACAAGATTGGTGTGTGCTTTGGCAGTGCAAAGTAACGTTACATTTTGGAAAGAGCAAACTTTACCAGTAGCACATGTTGGAGCAACACTATAGGCTCCAAGTTGTGTTAAGCCAACTGTAAGTTTGACAGCAGAAATATATCAGTCTCTTTGAACAAATAATCTGAGGAATATATGTAGATCCATGTAGGCTGTTCTTTTAGTTTCAATTCAGTAACTTTCATGCGAAGTAAAGGTGAGATTTTAGCAGGCAATAGCATGAGCAAATTATTGAGAAAAAGAATACACCATGCCAAGAACTGTCCCACGAGACATTGAATCCAAATGAGAACTGATGACCAGCAAGTGTGTGAGGGGAAAAGACTATCTCCTAATTCTTCATTCCTCTTCCTTCTGAAGTTGAGGAGAGGATAGGTAAGTAAAGGCAAGTTAGTCCTGCTTACTCCTGTGTATCCAAACTTCATAGGGGCAAGGAACTGCATAAATATGAATAAGGAGAAGGGGAGGATATATCTCTGTGTTTGTATGTGAATAAGAGAAGGTAGATACAGATTCCTATTGAATCCAAGCCACAGGCTGACAGGGATACCTGTATAAGTATTTTAAACCTCAGGTTTATGCTGCTTAATAAATATAAAAATAGATGAACTGAAGTGCAGCATAGGCTACCTGATAGCAAGAGTAAATTTTATGTTCCCTCTTCCACACAAAAAATATTTTTCTTCTTGCAAATCAAGGGAAGCCCTTCTGTTTTCCTAAGCTATGAATAGAAAATCTGACTTCAAGGGACAGATCTTAATGATCCTGTTAATTGAAATAATGAGATGTATCTTGAGGTCAATTTTTAAAGTGTTATGTAGGCATCTAGTTACAGAACTCCATGTAGATTTTGTTCTTCGCTTGAAAACGACATCCTTTTCTTGCTCTCTCAGAAAATATTTATCAACTTAATAAAGAGCTCGATAAGCTCATTTCTTGGTGAAATCCACCTCTCTCATGGACAGGGATCCCTAAATATCCATTTTCTTCAGAGCTTCTTCAATTGTGCCACCTGCTGCCATTAGTCATGCCATTCTGTTCACACCATTTGGTGGCTCAAATGATTAGAAGGTACTATGATGAATGGTGCCATGCAGTAAATAAAATGTACCCATGGATACTGAAGAGAACTTGGAATACTTTTGGTGGCTTATATGTGTGTAAGGCATAGTGCTAAATATCCAGCAGCTAGATACTCCATTGTGCCTTTGTACATTATGAGCTATCGTTAATTCTGTAACCATTGAGCTTTAGTGTAGTTCAAGTCCAATTAGTCTAAGCTTAGCCCAACTGAGCATCTCACTTGCACAGCTAAGGGGGAGGTTGACTGCAGGACAAAATACTAAGAGATAGTAGCCAGTAACAGAGAACATAGTTTTGGTAAAGAATAACCAGTGGATGAATAGGTTACAAGGTTTGAGTATAAAACAGGGCATTTTTGAGACGGAATGATATATATCAGAAAAGGCATATGAAGGCATGACCCTTAAAAGCAGTTAGCATTCATATAAACTGATAGTCCTTCATTAGTGGAAACGAAAAACATGAAGTCTTTTCTATGTGCATGCATGCCTGGCTGTAAAACATAGTGAGACCCACAGAAGCCCTTCCATCTACTTCAGTGGGCTTTGGGACAGACCAAATTGCCCCATTGGAATGACGTTACAAGGTACCTTCAGAGGGGCTGATTGTTTCCATTCTGCTGCAGGTAATAGCATTACAGTCTAATGGTTAAGAGGCTTTTTATGCGTAGTAGCTGAAAAGAAGCAGATCCTGACTGCCTTTGCAAAAGAAAGCAGTGAGTGAGACACCTTAGGTTTTTAATACTGTTAGCTTCCAGGTTAAACAGGACTGATTCTCTTTTTGAAAATCTCTGTACTGTTGAAATTAGTGCAAACAGTATCATGAATTTCTTGGGGGGAAAAAAAATCAATGACATATTTTCCCCTTTATCCATCTAGCTCTGGGGAATGTAACGCTGCTGAATGTGCTGGCTTTTGTAAGAGATGTAAAACAGAGTCTGTGATCATTTGTGGTCATTAAGGATCACTTTTTTTTTTTTTTTTTCTTTTTTCATGAATAGAGGTGTTAGTGAAGGTGTTCTGGCCTAATTCCAGGCCCGGTAATTGGATTTTTTTATTTTTTTTTTTACCTACACACATTGCTTCAGCAGTTTCATTTGGCTATGTATATTGGGCTCAATTCAATGTTGCCCCATTGCCCCCCCTTTTGTCAGCTAGACCAATGCAAACAGACACTAAGACAACTGTAAGCTCTCCTTTCACTCCCAACAGCCCTTTGTCCCAAGAATATAATTAATGCCTGCACAGCTTCACCAGATGTGTTTTCAGTGGTATATCTGTACCACTTCTCCAGCAGTGGATGGTAGGGGGGCATTTCTAGATGGTAGTATTCAATAGAGACCCAAAAAGTGAATGGATCAGCTATTAGAGAGAGACTGGACATTGGAGGCTGAGTCATTCTTCTAACACAATGATTTTTAGCCCTGTAGTGGCACACATGAACACTGTCAAGTCAGCTTGTGGCAGGAGGTGTAACCCACTATATGCTGCACTGTTGGATTCGTAGTGATGGATGGTATCAGCAAGAGATAAAGATAATTCTGTCTGCGTAACCTCGTAAAATGCTTCCAAAATTTGTCAGAGAGGGGATGAGTACAATGAAGACAGAATGACAGTATTAGATGGGAGAAAGGAAGAAACAGATGAGGCTGGGGTGAGAAACTGAATCAGAATACATCCTTTGCTCTGACAGATATGAGGACCTAATAGAAAAAAAGGTTGCTGTCTTTCTGCGGCTATGCCTAACTGAAGTCATAAAGAATGATGAAAGGTCAGATACAGTGCAAACCTCTCATTTTTCATCTGGACTTTGAATAGTTTCCCATGTGCGATATGCTACCAGTTTTAGCCCTTCTACCCTACGTTATATAGGGGCTCTTCAGCCAGGCATGAGACACCCTAAGATGCTTAAACAGCTTGGGGGTTGCTAAGGTTTGATGAACTACTAGAAATCTGGTTTTTTTGGTCTCTCCACAGACATCAGCAGAGCTAATATGGGGCCAAGCAACCAAGCACTGAGATTTTCTCTCAGACGTTCCTTGTCCTGTGTAACTCCATGCACGCCACAGTTTTAAATCCAGAGGTAAACCCTTACCTCTACACCAGAAAAAGTCTTTTCACTCGTGGAAGAGTGATTAGGGATCACGATGTGTTTAACTAGACTGGAAATTCCCCCAGTCCTCCATAGATGTTATTTTTAAATAAGGGTGAGAGAGGCTCCCAAATTAGAGCACGATCCAAAACCCAGGGTTAAAAGCCTGCAGTGAAAACTTTATGTCAGGTGCACTCTCACACGTCAGGTGACAGACAGTGCCTCTGTCCCCAGGCTGCGACCATCAGCAGAACTGGAGATCACAGATATGCAGTATAGAGAGGACAGGTATCCAGGATAGACAGAAGCACTCTACTTAGGAAAACATACATGAATAGTGCCAATGCATATTATTCTTTTCAGGAATATGAGTGTGTTTGCTCCTAGAAAACTTCACGATAGGCTATCAAGGGTTAAAAAAGGATTTAAAAATCAGCTTCTATTGGACTATTTTGTTTGGCCAATATCTGACATGGGTTGTACTGAGCACGTTTTGCCACCTGGCCCATTTTTTTTTCCTGCCAAGCTATTCACTCAGGCTTGTGGTGTGAAAAATAGATGTTTAATAGTCAATGAAGTACTATAGTGGGTAATAGTTTGTAAATTTCCATGACTTATTATGCTCAGCCTAAGTGACTGTTTATTAAGTGTATTTAAAGCCCCCCATCTCATTAACTTACAGTACTGGTGATTCCCTCCTCCCACCACTGCTGTTTTTAATGGAAAATATTCACCCATGTCTTTTGCCTACGGCATGTGAAACAACTCAGTGGAAAAGAGACTGCCTGGATAAGAACAGGACATCATCCTTGGCTAGGTACAATGTGTTTATCATTTTCAGAAGTGAAGTGAATCTAAATATGAGATATATACATTGTGGACCAAAAAAACTATAAATGCCCTTTGTATAAAATAGACCTGCCAATATCCTACCCTTTTCTGCTTTGGGTTTACAGTGAATGACATGGTCAGTTTTATCAGTAAAGCATGTCTCATGTAAAAAAAATATTAAACTGGCAACTTAATATGAAATACTGCCTTTATTTTCTTAATGAAATTCCATAGTACTTCAGGGAAATACTATGTACTAAGGTTAAATAAATTCTCTGTTAACAAAAAACAGGCCCAGTCTTAAATTTAGGGATCTACTGTTAGCTGTGCAATGCGAAGGTGAGTTTCTATAGCTGGGAAAGGCTGCTAATTATAAAAGAACATATTTTGTTCCCCTATATTAACCTCTAGACTGAAAAAGGTCATTGGTTGCTCTTGATAAATTGCGTGAAATCTATCAAAAGAATCCTACTGACATCAATGAGATAAGTGTCCTTTTGTCATATATAATATTTTAGTAATGCTACGTAAGTAAAACTCCAGATTAATGTCTGAGGTATTTCCACTGAAGCTACCAGGAACATAATACAGTTAAGTTTAGCCCTGTAACACTTGGCTTTGTGCTCTTTACATCCATTTCCTGAAGGTCTCTTAGAAGCTGAAGATAAACATAAGATAATGACAATATGAAAACAGAAAAATTGGTAAGTATTATGATAATGTGAAGAGATGGCTCTAATAAAGGTAAAGGAAGTTGTGCATAAAATAACCTCCAGTGAAGAGCATCGGAGAATACAGTTTTTCCAAACTGGGATGTTAAGCTGACACAGATGTTACAGAGCAGCCCCTTCCGTATAATCTCAGATGCCAGGTATGGAAACAACCACAAACATCACCTCAACCTGCAACTGCGACGAGTGGAGAAGGAGCAGGGCCACCTGTGCTGCAGTCAGTGAGCAGTTCTCTTTTGGCCTGCTCCCAGGTACTTCTAAACAGCAGATATAAAAATACGTACCCCCAGTGTTAAAGGAATTAATGTGACATTGCAAAATGAGCTTTGCTATTTGCTGTTTTGTTTGGCCAATAGCTGACACAAGCACATTTTGCCACCTGGCTAATTTTGTGCTGCCAAGTTATTCATTCAGGCCAGTGGTGTGAAAAAGGAGACATTTAATAGTCAACAGAGCACTATATAGGGTAATAGTTTATGATTTTCCATGACTACTTAGATGCTGTTCAAATTATTCTTGATTGAGCAAATTATTCTTTTTTAAAAGCATCCCATTCATTTATTTACTAATGATTCTATCCCTTCCCTCCCGTACACCATTTTTTTAAAATGGGAACAATCAGCCATTTCCATGTTTGAGGGGATTTAGCCAAACGAAAACTAAGAGTGTATTACAGCTTAGATTACAACTTTGAAAGACCTTTGGCCAAGGCGTTAGAGCTAGAGCAAAATTCCTTTCTGAGCTTTCCAGGGAGCCCTGCACAGAGGTGAGGTAGGCTGTACAAAAACACCGACATCTTGGCTTAGCAGGTGAAAATTTTCCCCCCCCCCCTCCCGCCAGATACCTTGTTTTTTCACCAGGTGTTTTGTTGGTTGGATGGTTTTAAGCTGAGCGGCAGGCCGACGGGCCCCTTCCAGAGGGGACGTCCCAGGTTATGTGTCGGGGACCTTCCACGCCAGGGCCGAAGGGGAGGCAGCCCTTCCCCTCAGGTGCCCTCGCTCGCAGGGGCCTGTGCTGGGAGCCCGGGGGCTGCCCCGCCGCCAAGGGCAGCGCCGCGGACCCGGGCCAGGAAGGCAGGTCAGGGCCCGCGGGGCTCAGCAGGGCCGCCCGGGAGCCCCACACGCCAGGCGGGTCCCCGGGGACGAGGCAGGCGGGAAGCGGAGCTGGAAAGGCGCCTGAGGGAGGGAGAGAAGGAGGGAGAGAGGGAGGGCGGGCGCCGGCCCAGAGGCAGCTCCCGAGGGCGGGAAGGCTGCCAGGGGCCTCCTCGTCGCTCGTCCCCCCGCAGGGTCACCGGCGGCGCGGCTGGGCGCCCTGGGGCTGGGGGGCGAGGGGAGGGGGCCGCAGGGCTCTCTGCCCCCTCACGGCCCGGCTCTGGCCGGCCGGGGGAGGTGAGGGGTCCCTGCGCGCCCAAGTCCTGCGCTGCCGGCTGTTGCTGTCTCGGCTCCGTCTCTCTTGCACTCTCTGTCCGTGTCTCTGTTTTTATTTTTGTTGTAGTTACCTCGTTGAAAACCCTTAACCCTTTACTGACAGGGAATGCTTGGCAAGGCCAACCAAGATTAATGTTGACGCAGCAAACTCTTCCTCAGGATAGCCTACCTATTGACAGATGAACTGTTTATCCTGTGAGGTACTGGTACGGGCACTTACACGCGTGCCAGAGACAGCGTTGTTTGGCAGATCTCTTTCACGCTTGTTTGCCTTTGTGTGTACCTCCTAACCTGGTAGGAGCACACAGGAAAGGCAGTCCATTGCCTTTCATAGCAAACACACCAGCACTGTGTGTAAATTTAATTTCTAGACTTCTGCTTACCTTTGTTAAACCAAAGGGAGGAGGGCAGATCAAGCCATCTTGCTCTACAGATGCTAGTTTATTAAGCTATAGTGCCAGAAGTTCTCAAAGCAAAATTATGCTCACTTTTGTGAGTTTATCTGATGCCATATAGTTTACAGAAACACTGGTGTTAATATTCATTGTATAGCTTAATTGGTTTGATATGGCGTAGCAACACAAGTATAGCGAGATGCTTGTTATGTAGGTCTTCGTGTTGTTTCAAAGTCTTTATTATTATGACAGCAAAGTCTTGTTCATTAAAGTTTCACAATCCATTTTCATTAGGATGAAACTGATTCTGTAAATGAACAGTTGCTCTGAAAAATCAAACCCTTGCAGCTATCACAGGGGAGGTACAAAGTCGGTATTAATTATCAGGAATATGGTGTCGATCGAAGATGTTAATTGCCCTGATGGTTAGTTATTTGGGGAATTGCCATGCATTTCATGCAGGGATAATAAAAATGAATTTTTAAACAAAGAGATCTTAAAATAATATATAATCTTTAGAGAATACCAACATCAAAGGCTTATCTCAAAGCTTTGAATTTTATCTTTGTGGTCCAAAATGTTAAAGATGAACTGAGCAGTATTTCAGCTGGTTCAAGTTTGTGAGAGGAAAACAAAACAAGAGTTAATTAACTGTTATTACAAACCTTTTCAACTTTAATTTGACTTTCAAATATTAGCATTTATCTATGAACTATGCTTCTGGGTTTGACAAATTAGCTTTCACAGAACAAGTTTAATTAGGCTTCATTGTGCTTTTATGTCACTTTGCACAGTTCCAGACAATGAATGGATTAACTTACTAAAAGTCATATGTTTAAAAGAATTTTTTGAATGCTAAAAAGGTTGACAAAGTTGCAAAGCTTTACCAGCCTAATGCAGAAAAGATGCATTCTGTTTAGCATGGTAACACACATTCTTTGCAGAGAAGAGCTAGTGCTGACATACACAGCCCTGCCTGGTTGCTCTCAACACCCACAGGCTATGTCACCCCCGTACCACCCTGAGAAAGTGTGGGGTGTGTGTTTACTACCAAAGCCTAATACCTGTGAAAAACAGGAAAGAGAGAGCTACAGGTGCACACCACATGACTAGGCATGCTGGTTCTCTAGCTGGAATAAAATTATCTTGGTGTGAACTTGTGTTTCTGTTTTATTTTTAGATTTTTTTTTTTTTTTACCAGTGGCATTAGGGATGCCTCTGTGTTTATGCCTGAGAGATCAAAAAAAGGAAGAAAAGTAACTATGAGACTCTGAAGCAATAGAGCAAGCTGATTTGACTCAACATAGTCCCAGGTGAGAGTGGTGAGTGTTGTAGAAAAGTATAAATAGATCCTAAAGTTTGAGAAACGTGTTGTTGCTCTGCTTCACAAAGGGATATGTCACTTTAGAACTCACTAAATACAGATCTGACAATACAGTAGGTCCTATCTGTGCATAGGAGATCTTCTTTTGTGGCTGGGTATTAGACCTTTACTGGTTCTCTCTGACTTCTGTTCCTTCTCTCTAGCCACACATGTGCTTCTCTGCCCTGCCAGGAATACTGTAGTGTTAAACCTTTTTTGTCTAGACAAGGTAGCTGGTGCTCAGCAGAGTAAGGAGACCTTGAAGAGACACAAGAGGTGATTTAATAGAAATTGTGCTTGATAACAGAAAGTCATAGCAGTTTATGCCGTGGAGAGAGAGGAACAGAATATTTCTAGGGAGCAGAGCAGTGTATCTGACCAAAGAACACATTGGTGATGGCTGCATGTAGGGAGGCAGAAGGAAATGCTTTTAGAAACTGAAAATGTTGAAGCAGCAGTGGGTTTATGCATGCTTATCCATTCCAAATCCCACAGTTGTTTCCTGGTGGCCAGTATAATTTAGGTTAACGTAACGACTGTGCTAACTCATGGTTGGCTGACTGCCTGCAGAGTTGTTTGAGGAGATGATACTGCACTGGGATTGTCCAGTAAGGTCATTTATACTCCAAACATATCCTGTATTCCATGGGCAAGAAAAGCTCGTGCCATGTATGTTGCTTTAGTGGCTCAATGCCAGTTAGGGATTTTCTCCATGCAGAAGCATTGTCTAGGGGCCTGCTGGTTTCCTGGCTAAATGCTGAGGATGTGTCATCTTTTGGGTTAGAGTGCTGTTGGACACTGTGGGCTAGCTGACGAAGCACACTATGTTTGATAGACAAGAAGAAAGGTCATGTGTGAGAAAGCGACAAAAAGGGAGGTTAGGAGGATAAGGAAGACAACTTAGAGAAGTAGTGTGATGGGCAGAGCCAAAGGCAACAAGGAAGCTGCTATTAAGCAGCATGGAGAAATAAACAAAACTAGAGACATTGCAGAGGGAAGAAAAAGAAGCGACCCAAAAATACGTTGCAGTGCAGTGATAGCAAAGCACAAACGAAACCAAAGAAACAAGCAACAAGCATCAGGCTGCCACTTAAACCCCACTAGGCAGCAGAGATCAAATATCTTAAAGATACCTTTGCTGTAGTGACCATTTTGTAAAGGGTCCTTTAAATCTAGGAGAGAGAGGCAGCATTAGCCTTATCAGCACAATATAAAGTTCCACCTTTTCCTCCCTTCTAGCTGGCAAGTGCCAGTTACTCTGTTTTTCTGTACGCCCATTATTGGAATTTTCCAGTAACTTTGCACATTTTATACAAATATATACAACAGAAGCCTAGATGAAACCAAGTGAGGAAGAAATTGGAGGAAATATACAATATGCTTTTATACTTTAAACTCCCATTCCCCATATCAGGATTTATGAGTGCTCAAGAAGGATGGGCCCACATTAAACACCTTTAACATTATCTTATATTTTCCTAAAATTCTACTAAAAATATATATAAAATCTAAAAGGTTATGTGTCTAAGAACTGGCTGGAAAATGGAAAAACAGTTTATGAAATACTTTAAAATATTTGACAACGTTTCTGTTTTATAAAGTTGAAAAATGAGTAATGTTTGCAAAACACATTCACTATTATAGAATCAAGTTTTTTTCTTGCCTCTCTTATTTGTACCTTTTGGTACTGAATCAGTTAAAATCCATAATGTCTACACATGCTTACTTTCAACTTTCCTCCTGTTTTCACTCTCTCTTCTCTGCTTCATCTACATTGGGAAAGTTAAAATAAAAAAAAAAAAAAAAAGACGCCTTTCTTTCCTAAGCCCAAGAAATAAAAAAGATTTCAGTTCCAGAATACAAATCTACAGGAAACTCAACACCTTAATTTGCTAAAGAGCATTTCTCAACAGCTTTGACCTGTAAGACTCTCATACGTAGTATCTTGGTCTGAAAACACCTTTTAGTACTCTGTTCATTACGTATCCTGATTGATACCAGTGAGAGATTTCTGACTAAGGGTAGTGTAAAATATTAAGTAAGGACTTCAGGATTTGGTGTGCTTACATTAAAGTCCCCAGTGTTGGAAAGGTTTATACATTTGCTTTAAATGTGTGCACTGTAAGTACGTCCTTTGAAGTCAGTGGGACAAATCCTCGGTTGATATCAATTGCTATTCCTCCACTGATTTCAGTGAAGTGATAACATTTATCGTAGCTGAAGACCTATCCCATAGGGACTAAGTGCTATTGTGAAGTTGCATGTTTAGAGGCTTTTTTCTGCACTTAGGCCAAGTCTGTTTCCTCTCTGTTCCCAGAACTTTCAAGCAGCCTTTTATAGTATTTCATTTCACTGCAGTGATGACAGGAGTTTCATTTTAATGATGGAAGAGAATCCTATACTTCTGTAGAGCATAAAATGTTATAAACAAAAGGCAAGTGATAAATCAGACCTACATACTATGCTTTATTTATATACTTTCAATGTATGTAGTTCGCTGCTTTTACTGGTATGGAATTCTTTCAGGTACAGTTTTCATGTGCAAAGAGATTGTACTCTCTTGTGCTATTTTTCACTCTCCTGGATTGTACATGGATTCTGTGAAAATGTGGTCATTGGGTTTTGGTTTTTTTCCTGTCGAAAGATGAAATCAAGTAGGATTTTTCATCCATGTTGTCACAACTGACAAAGGGCTTACAGGACAATTTATACTCTGAATTTTCACCTCTGCAGCCCCTTCTCTTCTTTCAAGTGTTAGGCTGATTTTAGAGTATGCTGATCAGAAACCACTCTCTGAGATTTCCCTGCGTTTTCTCTTGTAACTTCTTGTACGCTCATGCAATGCCAAATGGAAGTTGGCTGTGTGTTAGGCCACAACATACAATAGTCAATGTTTTTCATGGCTTATCCTTTAACTTTCTCTAATATTTGTTGTCTGGATTCAGTGCCTATGGTAGCATCAAAATGAATGTTTAGGTTGATTTTCATAGACTTGTAATTAGACCCAGAAATACTTTGGGAGGGAAACTAAAAGAAAAAATATGAAGCTATTTTTCCAAATGAGCTCTTTCAGAAGATAAGATGGAGCATAAACGTTGGTACCAGGGAGGGTTGTTGAGTTTTTTAAGAAACAGGCATCTGCATTAATAAAGATACAAAAGTCTGAACTTAGACTCTTCCACACTGGAAATCCTGACAGATGAACTTTGGGGCAACAAGCTTCAGCTGTGTATGAGACAATTGGGAAAAGATAGGATCATCACACTTAGCCAAATCATTTTGACATGGCAGTCCTTCCATAAGCAGAACACTAGTGTAAGGTTCAGGCTAAGTCTTTCAGTGCTGAATCAGGGAATATAAGTATTTTCACACTTCTTTTCTGGAAAACAGCAAAATGATCTTGGGTAATTAGAAACAGTAGCCTTACTTGTAGACTCAGCAATTCATAAACTCTATAGCTACCTTTTTATCCGAAGCATGGTTCCCAGACCCCAGAAGACATGGCCTAAGGCCAAAATCCCTAACCCAGCCTTACTCAGGGGAGGAATTATGGTCTCTTGCTGAAGGAAGAATGTATGCCTCTTGCTTCTGAGGTAGCAGCAACTATGAGTGTGCTTAATTCTTCTGGGGGACCTTCTCTTGTATTGTTTTTCTGGAAACTTCTCCTGTCAGCTTCAAATGCTAAGTCAAGTTGCATCCAGTTACCTTCAGCCAGAAACCTATCTGTTGGATGAAAATGGTGATGATAAAAGGGGGTAAAATACAGATCCTCTGATTTTAGGGGAAGGAGGATGAATTATTCCCGCATCTTGTGTGAAAATGTAAAGAATGAAAAGATGTATTCTTTGGAGGTATTAATCTTTAAGAAATGCATCACTGCAGGAACTTTGGGATGTATTTACTCTATGGAGACAATCTATCACTAGCAAACTATGCACTTTGCTCACCAGTAACCTATTGTTACTGCAGATTTTGCAGGTAGATTGTCACCCATTTGCTGAGTTGTTTTGTGCTATCTCTAAATCATTGCAGGCCATCTATTTGAAAAGCGTTAGTGGAGGAAGCATAATGTGCTTTCATGGTAATGTAAAATGCATTAGAAATGAATTGCATGATGCTTACCTCTCAAATTACAGAAAAGACAATGACAACCATATGTGCAAATGCAAATTATATATAAAAATATCACAGATGAATCCCTGAGCTGTAACACTTGTTGTTCATTTCTATAAATATTAACATATCAGGATTTATTTTGACATACCACTAAGATAAGTGCTAGAACTGACAATAATAATGTATAATTTATGTCCTTCATATTACCTTAACATCACTGTGCTTACATTATTGCATAAATTAATTTAATGTTTCTGACATGCAGCAGATTATTCAAGCATTTGTTCTTTTGTCTTCTACTGGTTTCTGTTGCTGTTTTCCAAATTACAGAATATTATTATACTCTAATGTTTATTTTATGGTACATACAATTCATAAAGTCACTTTAAAGTTCTGAAAGCTTTTATTTAGCACTCAGATAAACATGTGTTGTTATATGATGTGGAAGGAGCATTAAAGCTTTTGTATATTAAATAACTTTATGCTTGTGATGCAAATTGACAATAGCTGAGAAATGCAAAGCTCAGGATAAGTTGAATCTGCAGCCTGTACTGTTAGGGTACTTAGGAAGTGTATGGTTGGTGCTCTGTGTGTGTGTGTAAATCTCTCCCAAATGCATGTAAAAAGTCCTAGCTTTAGCAAAAAATCTGTTGGGATTTGTCAGTTTGTTTGAACCACGGTCCTGTCATTACCTGGCCCATATGATAAGTTGTATGTAATCAAGTGTGCATTTTCATACGGCCACCAAACGCAAAGTTACATGCTTATTGCATCCCACTGATGACACTGGAGTTTTGCTTTGCACTTGAGGTGAGAATTTAACTTTTTATTTCATACAAAAAAATCCTCCCACAAAAAGCAGAATATCCCCTCTGGACATACAGTATCTTTTCTTTAAGTTAGAAATAAATTTCTAAGAATTGACAGTTAAACCCCTTCATTTCTTTGCATTTAATAGAAGTGAAAACTAGTTCGCTTTGAAAAAACAACAACCAAGCAACAAACCAGCAGCATCTGTATAATTTCCTCTGTCTCAAATTGTTTCAACAATGCATAATTGGAGGCATTTTAAACACTCAGTAACTGTTAGTTAGTACCAGTTGTGCATCTTCACTGAATCTGGAGGAAAGAGAGGGTAATAAAGCCAAGCTGTTCACAACTCAGCCCAGGCCAGTAGCCTGGAGAACTCCAGGTGGAGGATTCTGAAGCTGAACCTCTTTGACTCTTGCAGTGTCCCAGGCAAGTATCGCTCTTTTCCTGGGGCTAAAGGGAACATAGCATCACCTTTGGCTGTAACAGCTCCAGAGTATGAAGGACAGAATACACGTAGCAAGAGTTTTCACTGGTAGATTATTTGGACTGCTTCCCTTGGTCTTTAAAGTCTTCATGGCTACATAATCACTACTCATTAGTATTTAAAAAAATTAAAAAAAAATATTAAAAAATCAAGTATGGGGACTGGCTTTGTCCTGATTCCATTTTACATGTTCTCAGAAAAAAACAACAGTAGAGCAAAGCAGATTTACAATTTAAAGCCAGATTCACCTG
Organism: Haliaeetus leucocephalus; assembly: GCF_000737465.1. Classification (NCBI taxonomy): domain Eukaryota; kingdom Metazoa; phylum Chordata; class Aves; order Accipitriformes; family Accipitridae; genus Haliaeetus; species Haliaeetus leucocephalus. Next base: position 12,152,590 of record NW_010972609.1, read on the forward strand.
TACAGTGTGGTAGTCTTATGTGCTTGTCCCAAAATCCAAAACCACTGTAAGCCTCATTTATAACCAACTAGCTGTTGGTGTGTTTAGCAAATTAGTGAATGTCCTCTAAAATGAATAAAAATTTTTCAATACCAATACTAAATAACAAATCACTAGAAGTATCATAGGCTTGCCTCTTGTGCTTGTTTACTGCTTTTGTTTGGATATTAAATAACTGTGGAGCTTCTCTGACAAAATGCTACAGGAAGGCAGAGCTAAGGTCAGGTTTATGTGTCAGCAATTTGGGAGAGGCAGATATAAATATATGAATATTGTAATAAACCCAAATCAAACAATACAAACACTGGAAAGACCCACTAAAGATTTGGACACTTGAAATTTCATTGCAGCAACCAATTTGTAGGCACCTGATCCTCAAGGTAGAATCCATAACCCTAAATTACATCTCTGTCTTTTCTGGGTAATGACTGAGGAAAGTTAATCTCCTCAAAAAGATAGTCTTCAAAATAATTGTCATCTGTGCAGGGAGCTACTAAACCCTGGACCCAAGGAAGGGTGTTTTCTAACATCCTGCAGCTCTCCCAGTATAAGGTCCCAGGAGAGGGGTAGAGGCTTCCATCCATCAGGGACCCCCATTGCAGGATGGCACATCCAGCTGCCTTTCAGGATAAGTATAGCATTACTGAAGGGCTTGCACTCCTACCAGTTCACACCCAGTTGATGTGTAAACACATTGCTCATCTCCTGGGAGATTATCCTAGTCATGATGATAAAAATTGCATGATCAGGGCAAGCGCTATCCCTTTATCTGTATGCCCCTGTGCCAAAAAGGATGCAAGATGCTTTGCGTCAGAGCTGAATTCTGTGTCTTGTGATGGGAGATTTCTGGGGTTTAATTTTCTCTCTTAAGGAATGCTTTTGTATTTTACCTGCAATGATGTAATTGGGATAGGAGGAAAAAGAAATGTTTTTCTGAACTGGCTTTTATTAATTAGTAGATAGATAGACATAATCTATTTCCCACAGAAATCTCACTCAAGACTTTTACTCTTAGAAAATCTGGTAGCAACTTGTTGCATTTGTTTGTTTGAGGACATTAGTAATCAAGGCCTTAGTTTGCTGTGCTGAGGGACTATTAATAAAGCAACCCCTTACATATATTTGCAGATTACCTCTGATGCTGCTGAGTACAGAGCGTCTTTGGAGGTGCTGGCTATGCTACTCTTGATGGTGGCTGACACAGAACAAAGTGGTCTGTTGGAATTTAATTGCTGTCCATGTATTTGTATATGAAACCGAACCAAAAAGCAGGCATCCTCAAAGGATGCCAGGAATTATAATTTCACAGTATTCTGATCCTTAAAAGTTCAACTTAAATGACAGATTTAGATGGTTCAGTTTAAATCCCAAGAAAGAACCCAACACTCTTCTAAAAAGCAGCGGGTTTTGTGGTGGTTGTTTAAATCAGCTGTTGTTTAAAGGAGCATTGAAAACAATCTTTCAAGGAAAAACATTCAGTATTTTAACAGTCATTGTTTTCCCCCTGCCAAATGCTTGAGATGCTGCAATCTTATCTAAGACAGTCTCCCATTTTCACTGGAGTCTGCTCAGCAGTGGTAGAAAATAGAATAATCCTACTCTTTTGACTCACTTTGATGTAAATGGCTTTATGATTGGTCTTTCTCCGCTTACCAGCAGGAATAGTACCATGTTTTGTTGTTTTTTTTTTTTACTATAGGTTAAGGGCAGAGGAGCTATTAAAAAATCAAAACACTGCTCTGCAGACAGTGACGTGGAGCAACATCTTCAGAATTTTACTGATGAAGAGGCACAGGGGAGGCAATTGTATTCTGTGGTGTCTAACTGCAAAAGTTGCACTCTGACTAGAGCAGAATAGCTTCTTAAATGTGCAGTGGGAGCAGTCCTGTCTGATATCTGGTGCAGCAGCAGAAATTGCTTCCCACAGGAAAAGGAGAGATCCCAGTTTGAAAGAGAACTACAGGCAGGAGGCAATAATGCTTGAGAAAGACAGAAAAACTGGTAAGGGGGTGTAGGTGGTAGTAGATAACACTTTAAAGCACAACTTCAGCAGCATATCAGAAATGGCATGCTGCAGTAGTCCTTTAGGATGAGAAATGAGCAGCTGAGCAAAGACCATAACTAGGTGATGGAACTGCAGCTGATGGCAATTATTAACATAGGTATCAGCTGCAAACCAGAGCTGAGCTCAGAAGCGTAAAGCCTTTGTGGAGAGTAGAGGGAATGGAGAGAAGATGATGTACCTGAGGTTGCTAGAGAGGGGGGTAATTCAACTTTCCTTGTAAGTTTAGCTTAGTGTCCTGTGATGCCCCTATAGTAAGCAGTCAGGACAAGAAAGAAAGGTAAGAAAAGGAGTAAATATGTTGAATGTAGCCTTCTGGAAAAAGGCTAGAAGAGTGAGATGGCAGGAAGCAGTCAAGAAGAGAACAAAGCAGAAAGAAAGGAAGCATATATAATAGCAAAGCTTCTCCCTAAAGTATTAAAGATATGATGTGTTCACATATATGCCTCTGCTTCAATAAATATTTACTAGCTGTGGTAGTAAAAAAAGTTGTGTGACGTATGCAAAGGGCCGTATTAAGAAGAGCCGTTATACTTCAGGATACTGGAAGCAGTCTTGGAGGAGCCAGGTAACTTTGGTTTGGTTGGGTTTTTTTTGTTAGATGGTTGCAATCTCAGAGAGACTAACATGTACACACGTTGGCAAACTACTGTTAGGTTGAGACCAAGAGCTTGCCTACACTTGAAAGTCAGTGACAGTAGAGCTGTAAAAGTCTGTAACACCAGTGATCCCTAGTCTGGATGCAGCTGTACTGGCAAAACTAACTCCCAAGAGAGAAATTAGCTATGCTGGCAAAAGCTCAATTTTGCTGGTAAAACCACATCTATGCTAGGGCCTTTTGCCAGCACAGCTGTGTTGGTTGCAAATTCCATGTCCTCGCACCCCTGACTTTCTGCTAGCAAAAGTTTAGTAGAAAATTTGCCTCAGAAAGAAAATAATAAGGAGATTCACTTGTATTTATTCAAAGCTACTCTTTTTAATATAGAAAGTAAGGCAAAATCTCTATAATGTTATAGTTTATTCAGTCTCTATTTAGAGCTTTTCTCACTTGCATTTTTTAAATGTTGATTTTTATTTTGTGTTGAGCACTTTAATACCAAATCATCAAGAACACAATCTAGTAACCTGAGCCACATTACAGCTTCAATACAGCACTGCCTCATTCTGTGCTAAACCACAGTTCTTTGATAAAAAACATGATAAAGAGCTACATTGTACAAAACACAGTATAGCCAGCTGCAAATATTCCAGGGCTATCCAGTAGTAAAATAGCATAAAGTACGGAATGTGTGGAGGCTAATGTTCTCATTCATTCCTGGATGTATATATTTTTTTTTTTAAAAGTAAAAATCAGATAAAGAAAGCCATGTAAAATCTGCCTGCCATCAGCTGAAAGCATCAAGAAAACTGAGTGATTTTATTGCTTATCTGCCAAATGAGAACACAGTGCAAATATAGATGTACTTTCAGAGCTCTAAACTAGATTTAAGAGTGAATTAAAGCTCTAGATTATTTCTCCTCTGTGCTCTGAAAAATGGGGCTGGACCTTGCTTTAGCAGGTCAAATCATACTGATTTTAACACGTTGATTGAGAAAGAGTATGACTCCTCCTAAGTTTTCTTAGTGATGCTGAAATATGTTATATAACAAGTCTTCAGAAAATGTGTATGTGTAAAGGAATAAGAAGATGTAGTCTCTTTCCGAGAAGCCTGTGTAATGAATGAAGTTGATGTATGGGACCTCTATGACCAGCTTGCTTGTTGGTGAATCTGGTGCAGATTCTCTTTCCAAATGGGAACAAAAAAGCAATGAAGTAGCTTTGAAAGTGTACAGACATGCACAAGTGCAACCAGAACAGAATAATTCTGATCTCTAATGTTGCTGAGCTACATGAATACTAACACCAAAATGAAAGGTAAAAGCAAGTAATTCTGTGAGCAGAGGAACCACTGTGGACTCGTGTTTGATGGAACTGCATATAATGCTTGATAGTGAAATCTGACATTTTCCCCCAGCTTGAAGGGATCTCCTGTCTTACCGTAGGGTTATCATCCTGTTTTTTCAAAGACAGAAAATTATTTTGGTCTCCCCAGTGTAAACTTTTCTGGTGACCAGTAAGTGCACAAGCCCAGCTTGTAGCTTTTCCTTCTATTGACAGCATGTTTTCACTCACTGTAGTATCTTTGATACTAGTTCTACTTGCAAATGTGCTGACACGGGAAGCTTTGAGGAAAAACAGATAAACAAATGTGATTGCATCAGCCTTTTTTTCTGAGGAAATCAGGTTTAAAAACCCATTTGTATATCTATATATAAAGAAGGGTGCTTTGGGTGACCCTTTCTTAAAAAAGATTGCTCAATAGGTAGAATATCTTTTTCCAAAATGCTACCTGAGTCTAATGACATTTGTAGGAAAACTCTCTCTTGCCAGGCATATCCTGAAGTAGTGCCAGAGGCTTGCTGGCTTTGAGACATGTTAGGAGTTATTCATAACTCAGTGTGGGTACCTACTAGCACTGGAATGTGCAAAGTGATTTTTCGAAACCCACACAAAATCTTCAGAAGATGGTCATATTTGATGTAGGCTTTTTCATGCTATAGAGACTGTGCATAAGAAATCATAGCATGCATAAATAGTGCCAAGACTTGAAATTCCAGCCTTTTCCCAAGGAGGCAGTTCCCACATCTTTTTTTTTTTTTTTCTATTTTTTGGTCATGCTGTGGCCAGGAGATGACTAGAAAGTACGGTATTCATTGTATTTTTGACATGGTGAAAATTACACTTGTGTTGCTGTAGTTCTGAGTGAATATCTGTGATATTTAATTATGGCAGTAGCACCAAAGCATTAAAAGAATTTCTGCACGGTCACAACTTGTCAGGAAGAAAGCTTAAACTCAGATTTGTTTAAATGGTTTCTGTTTTGTTTTCCTAGAGCTGTTAACACAGGCTAGGCCTAAGTCTGGCTCTGCTGAAAAACAGCACCTCTCCTGAAGCTCCAGGAAAGATATGGGTACTGTGGTTGTTGCAAGGAATTCTAATGATAACTTGTTTTTAATTAAAAATGAGCAGCTTTGTGACTAGAGATACAAAACTAGAATTTCATCTCTCTAAATTTTTTTTTTATTCTTCATTGTCATATACTAAAGTTTCTTAGGCCAACAAAGGGAACAGCCTTAAAGAAACATACCAATTAATAGGGTGAATGCGATGACTAAAATCTGTGCAGCATATTCGGAAACATTACAAGAGACTTGAAGTGATTCTAGGTGACAAATCATGCAGCAGAATATGTCGAAGTGACGCACTATACAGTATAGACTATCATCATGATACCTGTTTGAGATCAGGAAAGAATTTCCTATATTGGCTGATGACAGGTCAGTATTGATTACTGAAAGAGGATGGCAGCTGTTAGGGTGAAGGTCTAGGCATGGCATAAAAATCTTGGTAGAGCAAAGATGAGAAGTGCTGTCAAATATTCCTGCCACAGAACCTTGGACTACTTGTTAGAGAAACATGTTGGTTTGGTTTTTGTTTTTTTTTTTTTTAAATTAAAGTCTGTGTGATTTTTTGTTTTTCTTCTAAAAATCTTGAAGTAGTGAAATTTATTCTGAAAAGTTGAACTTTTGAGTCTCTTCTAAAACCATAAGTTCCTTTTGTTTTAATTCTAACTTCCTGAAGATCGTTGTAACCTAATACTTTTCATAAGTGTCAGGTCAACAGATCTCTAAATATATTTCTTTCCATGGTGATAAAATAATCTCTTAACGAAAGCCTGAGTTTGTAGGGGACCTTCTAAGTCACAGAATACTTCCAGCCTCTGATAACATTAAATAAATAAAGAATTTGTCTGCTCTTCTCACTACAGAGATACATCCCATATGTTTGTTGTGCTTATTGTCAGTAGAAAGAGAGGTCAAACAGCTATTCCTTCCTGTACTGTTTTGTGTCAATGTACAGGAGATATGCCAAAGAAGTTTGGGGTCTTGCATTCCAGCAGTGAGGAACTACTTTGCTCTGTGACAGAGAAAGGATTGCTTGCTTGGTTTTTCTTTTACTTGTGGAAGGTCCATTGAACCAGCCTCTATGTTAGGAAGTAAATAAATACTATTTTGGCAGTCTTTTCAGATTACACAGAAAATGTGAAGTTTACAGGAGATCATTGGGGTAAATAACTTCCTTTCTGCAAGTGGTTCAGTGCGTGGCTGTAGACATGATGGAGCAATTTGAGTTGGCATCAATTAAAGGTCAAACAGATGGTTATCCCTTTACTTGCCTTGGGCAGATGTGCTTTTTCATGTTGTTTTTTTTTAATTCGAATTGCCAAGTATACACCAATAGGTGATGTAAGGAAAGATTCAGCTGCCTTCCCCTCTTTTTTCTTACCTGAGAAAGTATGGTCCTGACCTATAGAAATTCCCCAATATCAGATCAGGCTAAGCAACAGCTTTTATTGCTTCACAGACTCATTCCTTTGGAGCTAGCCTGTAGTTTATGGCTGCTGAATACTGAATAACTGAATGGTGGGTAGGAGAGAGGAAGCTTAGGGGAAGATCATCGTTCCCCACCATGCGGTGTGCGGTGATCCCTGTGAGTGACTAATTCTCTGGGGCCGGAATGAAGGGAAGTAGGGACACAGCTGTCTGCACTTTTTGACCAGTTTTGCAGTAAAATGCCTTTTGTGATGTATGAGGGAGCAGGTTTGGAGTGTGGGCGTTTGGGCTGTCTCTGATCTTTTTGATGCTTTTTCCTTTTAACCAGGCCTGGTCTCTGACGAGGCCTTTGCTTCTATCTGTGCAATAGCAGCCCGACTCTGCTAGGCTGCTGTACCAGCTGGGGCAGGCACAGTTGACCACCCTGTCTGCGGTCTCCCACCCCTCTGGCAAAGCAGGACTGCGGACGGAGCTTTCTTGCTCTAATGGCTGTGAAAAGCAAACGCAAGTGGAACACGCTCTGCAGATCAATTCTGAACTGCTGAGTGAATGCTTTCAAAAAACATTTTCTTTGTTTGCCCATTTTCCTTCTTTTTTTCTTTCTTTTTTTTTTTTACTTTTTCTATGCCATGGCTTCCAACCCTTCCAGCTTGAAAGGCAGAGACATTATTTCAAGACTTTTAGGGTTCTGAAATCAATAAATGGGGAAGATTCTCCGCTTTGCTTTTGAGCAGCAAAAAAGGACAAAAGCCACCCCTTCTGGATGCAGACACGCAGAGAGACCATAGATGGGTTTTATTTTTTGTAAGCTCTAGTACAGAGTGTATCTCTTGATAAGAAGACAGGATAGAAGAAGAATTGTTGAATGGTAAAGCAGTCATAATCTGCATTTGGTCAGTGGTCTTTGGGGGCTTCAAACCAGATGAGCTGAGCCTGAAGGCTGTTCTGACTTCAGTGGGAGCAGAGTTTGGGGATCAATGGTTCCGTGTCGGTTTCTCCTTCTCTTCTCTTTCTTGGGCTATCCTACCTAGAAAAGTCCTGGTTTTTAGTACACACACTCCAAAACTCCAGCTGAGCAGGGTGTTTTGGGAACCCCCTAAGTGGGCTGTAAGACCCCTGGTTAAAGAACAGAATTGGAGTGCATTTCTGGCTCGCTGTCTGGGAAATGCGTGGTGAATCAAAGTAGCAGTGACATGCTTGCTCTCCCTCCTGGTAGAGAAGGCTCTGGCCTGCAGGAGCGAAGTGCTTGCTGTTTGCCTTCACGGCGCATAGGACAGCCCAGTGCTGTGAATCTGCAGAGCCCTGGTGTAGAGGGGAGCAGACTGCAATCCAGAGGGGTGCTTTTCGCAGTGTGTGATCTGTGTGTGTGATAAAAGGTGGCTGTCAGGCTAGAAGCCCTTCAGGACATGGTAGGAATGAGAAGCTCCTGGAAGGAGGACTCGGTTATGTAGGAATTGCTCTAAAGAGGAAGATGGAGAAGTGCAGAAAATGAGGTGGATCTGCAGTGAGAGAAAGTGTGGCAGGGAGGAATGTGGACAATACAGAGTATACAGAGAGTCAGGAGGACGGTAGTACGTGAGAAGTGAGGAAGGTGAACAGAGGGAAGAACAGCAACAACAACAAAAAAGCCATTTGGCTGTAACGGGCTGTGAAATGCAAAGGAAAAGAGAAATTAAGTTAGTCTCAAAATGCAAAATACATGTTTTATTAATCAGATAGAACTGCTAGATAAACTTCTTTCCCCCAAGTCACCAGGATAATCTCTTTATTCTACTACAGCTCATCCACTAGTCTAGCTGGCAGGAGTTATAGCCCTTTACAAAATGGGCATGTATTGCAAGCAAAGCTGACCTGTAAAATAAGAGCTTTCTTAAATGGGGTACGAGGAAATTATTTGGCTCTACAGACAAGATTACAGTCGTCTTTAATGAAAATTTTGTATTAGACTTTCCAAAAGAGATAGAGGGAGGCCTTGCAGCAATTGCATAATTTTAAATATTAAGGGTGTAAATTTGATAAAGCCTCAAACCATGCATGAGGCTTAATTTTTCCATATTTTCAAGATGGATTGTACATTGGCTTACGAAGTTCAACTTTGTTTCTGATGTTTTAAAATTGAGTTTACTTTCTAGTACGTCTTTGATTTCCTACCAGTTAGTTTCCTGGATTATAAGCAGGGAACACAATAGAGATATGGTTACATCCTGTTACATATGCTTCTTTGAAACTTTGACCCTTTATGGATGCCCTTGTTTCCTTGCAATGATTTTTCAGTGTTTACTTTTACTTGAGAGAGAAGAATGTATAATCAGTCTCTGCTAATTTTATTAAGGGTAGTTCTCAAAATGAAGGATGGTGTGGGACTGACACTTATGGCAGGAATTTGTTCACAAACCTGAGCATTGGTCCAGTATTGCAACTCACTTGTAAGAACTGCTTGCATGATGCAGGCTGGGGCAAATGAATGGTGTGTTTAGCCCAGTGTGTTTTCTTTGACAATTGCCAGAAGCAGAGACATTTCAGAGAAAACAGTCTTGCTTCTGCAACTCCACTGTGGTAGGAAATGTACTGCAGGAGCACTCTGAAAACTGACTTTGCTATAAACAGAACTAAGAGCCAAAAAATATTTTTTTCTGCCTTAGTGAGCGTAAGTGTTCTTATTGACACAAAAATGAAGTCTCTGTTTTTACTTGTGTCATGTTGAGCTGTTTGATAATTCAGTTACTAGTAACAATTGTGCGTGTTATATGTATACACGTTCAACAGGATGCTTAAATAAATTACTTGCATAATTGTGCAAAATGGAAATGAATAATTTGCTGTCAAGTAGGTCCTTGCAAACAGTAATTTACCCAAGAAACTCTTAAGGACAGCATGGGAGACAGGAAGGAAAGAAGAGAAAGGGAGAAAAATTGAACAACAGAGGAAGCAGACTATATAGAGGAAGTGAAGATGCAAGAGCACGGAACACTCGGGAACAAACGGTATGAGTTGGCCATGAGTAGATTCAGGTTGAAAATCAGGAGCAAACCTAACTATCAGAGCAGTGAGAGACTAGAACTGCCTTCCATGAGACCTATGGACCATAATTACTGTTTCCAAGGTGGAGGTTTAACTGCTTATGAAAGGCTTTATATAAAGTGTGCAGCTATGAGGCCAGGAGCTGATAGTCCAGGTAGCACTCTTACATTCTGTGTTTCTGCAGGAAGCTTGTGCATATGGTTATCCTGTGTATAGCTTGGAAGTGAACATAAAATGACTATAACATGCTGCTTATTTTCCCATGTTAAACTATAATCTTGAGTATGGACAGTAGGCAGTTAAGGGTCAGACTGTATGTTGCACAAAAAACCTTGGCATATCCTTTTATTTCCAAAAATATACTATTAATAATAAATGTCACAGTAATCATTATGAGGCTACAGCTTATCTTGCATTCAGAAAGTGGAAGTCTCCTTTACTAAGTATTTCTGGGTTTTTGTCTTTAGTAGTTAGTCTTTTATATGCAGTCACATAATAACACTAGACAGTAAATGGTAGTAGTCAAGAAGATTTAATTTGTTTTTTAAAAACTTTTCACGTGAGACCCAGTCCTCACCTCTACTGAGAACAGGCAGAAGGACATGAGCAGAATCTCTCCTAAGGTTATTACAGTTCAGCCTACAAAGTTGGTGACATTCTGGTTTTAGTCTTTATGTAGATCCACATGTGAAAATTATACTGATTTTTTTAATAACAGAAGAGTGTTTGCGCACAAGCTAATCGATTCCCAAATCCATCTGTTCAGACCAGTATGTTATGCACTGTAAATCAGGAAACTCATGAAAAATGAAAAGCGGGGTTATCGTATTAGAGAATTTTGCTCTTTTTGGCAATACATATATAATGCCAGTTCCCATAATCAACTAGACTTTTCCCTGTACTTTCAGAAGCCTGCAGGCTAAATGGAAGTGAATGCTGTGGGCATTATGGTCTTGATTATATGGTATATCCATTTTCATATCCTGGATGTCTGACCGTAGCCTCTGGGCATCTGTAACGGAGGAGCAGGTCTACTAACTCATGCATTTGTTACTTGTGTCTACAGCTGCACTTTATAATGGTTTGGAGTACTTCTGCTGTTAAAACTGCTGTAAGAACTATTTTGAGTAAGTCACCCTGAATGGCTAATTCTGTTCTGGCTATTAGGTTTCACAGGTACAGCTCCTCATTAGATCCCAACTATTCTTCCCTGAGACTGCCATGCTTTCCAAGTTCTATTTTCATTCCTTTTTTCACTCCTGTTCCTCTAATAATCAGTGTCCCCATGGGCACCTAAAAAGCTTACACAAGCTTGAGTCACTCAGAACAATGTTTCAGTATTAGGTTCCTATGATGAGAATGTGGGGTATCATGCAGAAAACAATAAAATATGTTTTTATAGAAGACTGAATTGCAGGGTAAGGGATAAGGAGGAGGTATAGGGAATTTGTATTTTACCTTGTGGGTCTTCTGTAAAATGGTATCTTTTCATTTTAAACTAAATATTTCTATTGTTGGGCAGAAAAAAGTAAGAGTAAAACTTAGTGTTTGGTTTGGTGGTTTTTTTTTTTTTTTTTTTTTTTTTTTCTTTCTGTTAAATGCACTAGTTTCAGTTTCTGGAGTTTTGACTTCTTGCTCAATGTTTCAGTTTACCCACATGAATGTACATTTATCAAAATGCAAGAGGAGACATTTTTCTTCTACTTTCTGGGGAAAAATCTTGGTAGTGCTAATAGGAGCTAACCAGAGAAGTCACAGAAACTCAAAGTAAGCAAGCTGAGCAGTCTTTGTAATTTTTGTGAGGTGGTTTGCTTTCCCATCTTGAAACTCCTCTTTACTTACTGTCTTCTCCTGCACCTTGTCCCTGAAATAGTTCTGCTGCTTCTCAATACACGTTTTCCTCCAAACTGTTGTGGAGCCCAGCTATTGATAGTCTTCCCAGTATGTATGTGTATATATATATATTATATAGCAAAATGCTCTCTTGGGTCATGGGTGGTTGAAATTTTCACTGGGGATCCTGTTCCCAAAAGTCCATGCCTTGAGCCTGTGGGTACAAAAATATATTTAAACAACAATGCTTGGGGTTGGGGGTGGTGGTATTGGTGTGGGGGTTTTGTTGTTTTTAAATTGTGGGATATTTTTTAAGACGGATTCAGTCTGAGTAGTAGTAATTTTAAATTGTTTGTGTGGTGACTTGAGGCTATTTGACCTGCCTGGCTTGCTTCACCTAGTTTGGTGTGCTGTTCTCCTGCATGGAAGCAGGATACGGTATCTCCATTTGCACAAATTGAAGGTCCAGTCCTCTTGGCTGGCTGTGTGAAGAGTAACTTTCTCCACCTGTACTTTTGCAATGATGGTGCTGCTTGGTGTGTGCATCCCCAGGCAATTTGATTCCTTTTAAAAAGACTTTCTGTCAGTCTGAAACTTGTGCTCCTGACAGTCCTGGTTAGTGTCATGCAACTCACCTAGCCAGTTCAAGTGGGGAACCAGGCTACTGCAAAGGATGAGGCACAAGACATGCTTTCTCTAGCCTTGGAGAAAATGGTTCTGTCTGTGTGACTAACCTACCTACCTGATTTTCCTACAAGACTATGAAGGTTTGGGAAGGACTCATGAAAAATCACGAGTGAAAAGGCTGAGAATAGGCTGGGTAAGAATGAGAGCTGTAAAGTTGTTGTGGTGAAAGCCCTACAAGTATCCCATGCCAATACCTGAAATTCTGAATATATATATGATTTGGAGCAGTTATGCTGGACATGGTATATATGCAGAAAAGACAGTCTTTGCATTGAAGCATTTATGGTTTCAAAAAGCAGAAAAAAAAAAAAAATCTGCTGTTCCCATTTTACAGAAAGGAGCAAGAGAGGTGAAATATTTAGCTTGAAAATGCCCAGGCAGCCTATGATAAAGTAGGAAACAGAGCTCGAAGCTTTTGTGTCCCAGTCAGAGTTCTAAAGAAGGACTAGCTTTTAAAAGGCACATGTCGCAAATACTCTGTTTATTAATAGTGATTTACATAACAGCTTGTAGCCCCATTTCAATATTACAGAACAGGACTCACTCTTCGTTTGTGAAAATGACCTGGATTTATATCAGCAGTAGTAAAATACTGTCGCAGTGAAGGGCTGTGAAGAGGGGGGAGGGAGTATGAAACTAAAAATAAGAAATATGTACAGTACATAATTTTAACAATGTTATCTGAAAGACAGTAAAAATAGACTCAATTAGATATTGTCAGAGCTTTTTTTCTCCATGCAGCTGCCTAGCCAAATATGACAATTTTTCAACAATATAAAAGTTCTAACACAATGCATCATACATTGTACTGAATTCATTAACACTTTGCTACCTTAAACATCATTGTAAAGAAGGAAAATAATGTAAGGCAAGCTTGTCATTTTTTGTTGTTGTTCTTTTGTTTCTGTGACATGTTTGGAATTATACGCCTGTGAGAGTTTTGTGATCTAAATTTAATGATCCTAAAAGGGATTTAGTAAGATATTGTTCTTTTCTCCTGCAGACATCCCTAGGCTGAGTGCTACATGAAAAGTGTGACTCAATTATACAAAAAATGTAATTTATCTTTAAAAATAAAAAGCCTTTTTATGCAGTATTTCCACAGGGATGTAGGGTTAGTGTAGAGCTTTCCCAGTTCTGCTTTGCAACAGTGTAATTCCTGTAGAATGAGAATTTGCATACAGTGTACAGAGTATCTATGTGCACATGTGTACCCCCTTTTCATGAATAAAGACATTATGGTGACAGTCGATATATTTGGCTTTGATTTGGCATTGAGATCTGCAGATTTCTGCTCTTATTCAGTGTTGTCAATTTACAGAATTAATAGAGTGGACAGTTGGTCACAGTGCAGATATTAAAACTTTTAAATTCAGATCTTCAGCTGTATTAACCTGCATTAGGCTGAAATGTTGGGTCCAGTTCTAATCCTTGTTGTGCAAACCAGCTCTTTTAGCTACCATTTTTTTGAGAGTATTATATTCATGATAGACATTTGCAAAATTATTGGGGGTTATGTTGGAGTTAAAAGTAGGAATAACGTGTTGATCATATAAAGTAAAAAAACCCCACTGCTTTGGGCACAAGAATATTTTTTGTGGATATAATGTGCTCTGTCATGTATATATGGCTTGCCCATCTTACTTGAACTACAGAGAAAGCCTCTAGGACTGATGAAGAATCTGATGCATTTTTGAAAGGAAATAAGGCTGAAGAATGGGAAAACATATTGTTATTGGGCAATATCCATAAACTTATAAATCTCTTATTTTTTCTTTTGCCTCAATTTAGTGCAATGTGTACTTCTGGCAAATTATCTGAAAATATTGCATTCCAAGTTGGACAAAACTTAACCAGGGTTCTTTTGCTATGCCCTTTTACCCTTAGCCCTGGCAATCAGGAATGATACCTACCCGGTGTGCTTAAAGCATGAGGAAGGAGGATTGCTGTGGTTAGTTAATCAGGATATGGTAGGTGATAGCAGTTAGTTTCTGGGAGGTTAGACTAGAGTCATCTTCACTCCTAACAAGGAATTCATAGCTGTATGGATCTAACTTTCCTGTTGCTGCCTTCTGTGGCACCTGTCAGAAGCAGTCATTCGCTGCTGTTTGGCTTGTATTGCTGCTTGGGACTCTGCAACTCCAGCCCAGGAGTGACAGAAATGTAGAATGTCAGTTTGACATGGAGTTTGCATTGCTGTAGGTACATGCATGTACGGGATTATCTCTGTTTCTCCTTTCTAAAGTGGACTTTGGAAAACTGCTTCATTTTTCAGATACTGCTCACACTTTATATGAAAAGGAGTAGGGGAAGCTTATGAGGGCGAAAACTGCAGAGCAATGAATTTCCCTAGGAATCTGGTCTTAATATTTACACTGAAGAACTGATAAAATTTTGAGTCTGACAGCAGCCTATTTCAGCTCTTTAAAGATGTTCTCCGTATAAAATTGTAAAGTTTCTTGGCAACTACATATCAAACTTGGGAAGGAGGTGTTGGAACTGAAGAACTTCAAATTTGTAAATCACTGCAATGTCATTTTCATCTTTAGGTGGCATCTTCTCCCAAATTAAACTGGGTTCCAGATGGAAAGGTACTGTACCAGTCAAACACTGAAGAGATTAAGCCAACTAAAGAGAGAGTAGGATACGCTATGATATGATTAGCATGAAAGAGCAAGACAATATTTATTAGGGAACCATTAAACAATGCAAGCAATAAAAATGATGCTGGAGATGGTGAAATACCCTGTGCTGAGGCAGTGCTCTCCTATTTCACCTTCTTAATTTCAATGTGAGTAATACACCAGTCTGCAGTGGCAAAAATAGTGGAATTGATGAAGGTGGAACCACCCACCCACCCACCCACCCCCCCACCCCAACTTGGACTGGACATCTATGTGAAAGCCTGGAAACAGACTGGCTAAACTAGATATTTCAGTCATCACCAATATCCTGGGAACAAGAGATGACACAAGTAACACTGGCTGTTCTAATGACACATGATGTAGAAAACCAGAAATCATGGAAGATATGTATTTTCTGAGTGTTGTAGAAAAAGCGTGCCACACTGAACATTCATGCCTACATAGGCATCAGAAAATTAACTCCATCCTGGCCTAACCCAGTACAATATGTGCCTAACTTTGTAAAAAGTTTGTTTAAACTATGCCATGGTGGAAAGACATGGAAAGTCAAAGAGCTGATTTTCTTTTTTTTTTAAGGTGTGGAGGGACCCCTTAAACTCAGTCCCTTTCTGCATAAACTTACCGAGTTCATTCTTACCATTCCACACTGTGTAATGATTACCTCAGTTCCAGCTTTGCTGAGAGTATGCTTCTATCTTCAACTGGAACTTTTTTAACAAAATCTGTAACTACAATTAAATTTAAACCACATAAAATTGTATGCATATGCTAGTAAAACATTTCTATTGCACCTATCTATATATAAGAAGAGCCTTATAAGACCTGCCCAAGCAAAATTCCCAAAGGCCTTCATGGATGTTTTGCAAAGTATTAATTTGAATTTTTCAGCCCATCTGGAGGTCATCCAGTTGTATTTATGGTCTGACAGGCACCAGTACAGATTGAGTTCTGTCTCTGCATCGGACCCTGTAAGCTTCGTCATAGCATTTTGCTGGACTGAATGTCTCCGCTCTAGCACTGCTGTGTGGCCATGACGTACAACTAAAACCTGCTTATATCTGCTGAGCATCTTGTCCGGTATGGCAGTTAGTCTTTGGTAATATTTTTGGTAATTCTTTGCTAATACTGAAGTAGTCCACTAGTAGGCTTTGTGACAGCGCTCTTCAGAGAGTAAAACAGCAACATAATTGAAAGTATGTGCTACTAAATTATGTGTAGCCACTTCTAATTTGGGAATATGCAGTTTACTAATCCTTTGTTTAGGGATACAAGGCCTGATATCTTAGAGTTCAACAGGAGTAATTACACTTTGCCAATCAGGCTTGACATTTGATTTATTTACTTTATGAATTTTACCTTAGGATTCAATGGGAGCAAGAGGGAATGGGACTACCTTGCACTAAATTCTGCTCATGTTCGTTAAGGCACTCGTTGCTGCTTTTCATAGCATTGCTATGGACTTTTAAACTGTTGAAGGATTTCTGTTCCAGAGAGGTTTGTTTGGTGAACCAGTCCCTTGTCTTAGTTACGAAAGTGTCCATTTGTTAGAGCTCTTCAAGATCCTTTCAGATGAAAGATGTTAATAGATGTTAAGATAATGGGTACATGCAAGATTGTTGTCATTAATAAATATTGAAGAAAAAAAAAGCTCTCTGTCAACGATGTAAAATAACACCAATGAGTATTTAATCTGCTTTTTTAATTGAATTTTCATCTTAAAGAGGGGAACTTTTCTTCTTGTTTGAAAAATTGAAATAGAAAAATGAATATTGAAATGTATTGGCTTGGGATTTTCAATGCAGTTTAAATAACTAATTAAGAAAAAGTTGCAGGGAGGAAAAACATTAAAATATGCAATAATTTATTTTTAATAAGTGTAAAACAGATTATTTTAATTACCACATTTTTAAAAATACGGGGTAAATAAAATGCCTTAAATTGTCATTCATAGAGATTTGGAATTGAAGTGTAGAGATTAAAGCCTTTTATCAGTAGATGTAGACAAAAGACCTAATGAATAACGAACACAGAAATTAGCTGAAATGACAGAACCCCCTATGCTACATATTTTTTTCTTGGTTTCCCTTGCTCACTGGCTTTTTTCACTTCCTTGGCATTGCTTTTTAGAATAAGCTGTTAGCCAGGTGAGGTTTCATGGTATCTTCTATATCAGTATTTCCTTTTCATAAAGCTTTAAAACTGCTTTTAAATACACCTCCTTGCCTTTAGAATAACAGCTACCTGGTTGACCTCTTCTGCTGCACAAGGGCTTAAAGGTAGATGCTAGTCCATATAATTTTTTTTTACACTTAATTTCCAGTCGCCCGGGTTTCCACTGAAATCTTTATAAGCAACGTTGCCAAAATCACCTAACGCCAATCAAGCTTTGGCAAAGGCTGCGCACCCTGGCTGGAGTTAATATTTTATATTACTACATAAATTTTGGATCCAAGTGCTCCCTATTTATCCTGCAACTTTTCCGGAGGAGTTTTGCGGAGCCATCCGTTGTCTGTCAGTGTATGAATGCAGTTCTCTGAACCAGGGTGTCTCTTGGAGAATTGTATATGGTAGTGAAGATGTCTCCCTTTTGATGTAACAAATGCAACGCAGAAGTAGAGCACAACTGAGCAATATTTGCTGTGTTATGTCAAGTGGGGGTAAGGTTTCCTTTTCTGTGTAAGCACGTGCTTTTTTTGACTCGCTCAGAAACGTCTAAATGACATGCACTGTGTGTTATTCACTTCATGTTTATCCAAAAGCAGAGTCTAACCCTGAAGTGCTGTGTTTGTCCTGGTTGTTATAAGATTGTATGCTCATTGTGCATAAATGAGTAATTGTCCTTTAGAGGCCTGTGCTTTAGTTCAGTCTGCTAGGGCTGCTGAGCCAACAAGCACAGAAAGAGCTGTACTTTGGCACCATCCCAAAGAGTTAGAGGTCGTGAGCCAAAAACCCTAGGAAAGGCTTTCAGCTTTCCCGTCAGCCCAGTGTGCTGGAGTTCAGAGCTGCTGATCCCACCTGGAGCCGGGCAGCAGCAGGAGCGGGGGCAGCTCTGTCCGGGGGAAGGAGCGTGCGAGCGCTCCACGTCCTCCAGCAGTGGGGGAAGCTGTCCTGCTACCGAGCGGGAAAACAGGTCGTCTTTTGCCTCTCGTTTTCATGAGGAACATTTGTTCTCCTCTTTGCTCGTTCTCTTATGCATTTGATTCCCCCCCCCCCCCTTCTTTAAGAGGGAGAAGATAACGCTGAGAAATGTCTCTCTGTAAGCCAGAATAGTTCTGTCGCGTCTCCCTCTCATTTTAGCACTCCACATCTTCTGAGTGGGGAAAAATCATCTGGGAGGTCACTGGCAGTTTTGCTGTTTCATAAGGAAACATTAAAGATGGGAGGATTTGCCCCGATGGTAGCCAAAAGCACTCAGGCTCTGCCAGGATTTAATTCCTTGTGAACTCTGACCTGGAATGAATACAACATACGTGCTACTGTTCCTCTATAATTTAGCATCCCTTTTTCCTGTGCGGTTTTTTTTCTCCCCCATTCGTTTCTGTTAAACCCGGCAGAATGGTTTACCCTTTATAACTAGTATCCCTGCAAGGGAGAGACTCTCGCTGTTTTTACAGGCCTCTCAAGACTCCAGCTAAAAGGTGCTGGAGGTTTGCCTTCGCTTGCCTTAGTAATGTTGCTGTTTTTGGATCCGAGGGCCTCCAGTTCAAATCCCCCCAGTAGAGTCAGATTCCTCACAAAGTAAAAAGGTACTCCTTGGATTAAAGAAACGGATCGAGTGCCGCTGTGTAGACCACTAATGTGCTACAAGGGTACTCAGTTCTTTAGCAGGGATTGCGGTGTGCTGCTAGGGGACTTCTCAGGCACTGTTACTTAGAAATTACATGGTGCTACACCAGCTCTGGGACTTGCAGATTTGCATTCACTCGGCAGCTTCATTAACAATTTTAACTGGGACATATTTAGACTACTCAAGCTGCTTCTATAGGGTTGATTATTTTGTCTTGTCCTTAGAAAACAGCTTATCCTTGTGAAAATAACATATAAATTGTACTATTATATTTAGTGCTGCAAGCTTTGCTGTTGCTGTTAGTTTTCTTTTCCTTTTGAAGCTGTGGAATTTCTGACAAATAATGCCTTCCAAGTTAAAATCCACCATTGTAAGAACATATTCTGTGCCTTTTCCATTCTCTCAGTGAATTCTATGAACCACTGTCGTTAGCATGACTATTGCCTAGAGAATAAAGAAAAGGGAGAAAGGATATTTCAGTGAGTAAGACACAAGATGCTTCAGACTTGTCACCTGATCCAGGGAAAATTATTAAATTCCTGTGTACCTCCATTCTAGCTATAAAGCACGTGTCATAATATCTGCTCACCTCTGAAGTGTTGTGTGTGTCTTAATTTGCTGAAGGATTTTTAATCTCTTCTCTGGAAGCTTTTATGGAAATGAAAGTGCTACTCTCATGACCGCAGGTGTGTTGTGGTTTTCTGCTTGTGAAATATGCAGCAGAATTGTTGTCCCTGTATGTCCCTATATGGTCCAGAATCTGTGATTTAGTTGTCACTGTTGAACTGCAGAAAAAAAAAGTGTAAATATTTCCTTTCCTAGCACTCAAGTGTCCAGAACAATCTCTCTAAACATAGACTGTTTTGCCTCCATTAGGATGGAACTGTTGAGCCTGAAGCCTGAGGATCTCAGGTTTTGTCATAATTGAAACAATTTATCATTATCGCAGGAATATCTGCAACATACACATATGTTGGTTCTCATTTCACCTTTCTGTCCTTAGGAATATCCAGTGTTACAAGCTGTAGATACTTAAATCATTCTCCACAGAAGTACATGGACATATTGAAAGTATACAGGCAAGGCATAACAGCTTTAAATGGAACTAGATAACGCAGGAGCAAGTAAGCTTTATGTATTATTCCATTCACTTCATTTTACATTGGAAAGATCCAGCTTATCTGAAATTAAATAAAGCTGCCACTGCATTTTTAGTTCATGATGGCATTTGAGACTTAATTTTTCCTGTGGAAGCACTGTTCATTTCTGTGGAATTCTGCAGGTGGTATATGTTTGTACCACTTGAGATCCAGAAGGTCTTAAATTTTGAGATGTTCAGTACATTTAAGTTCTATGCAAAGCCTATAGTAAGCAATCTGTCAATTAAAGAATATGCCTCACTAGTTCATCCTTTTTCAAGTTTCTTATGGGTATGTTTAAACAAAAAAAGAACAAGCCTAAATACCATTTGCTCTCTTTTATTGTTTTCTGTGAGTTGCAGGAAATCATTATCACACTTGATAAAGCTCAGCCTTCATGAGGAAGGCAATGAAGAGCAAACTATGCACCAGAGCCTAAGACAGCTTAGAGTAGAAAAGTGATGAAAATACGCTGCTTTTTAGCAGCTTCTCTGAGAAAAAAGGAAGTGAGTTGTTTCCAAGGATTTTTGAACAAGAGCTTTGGGCTCTTTGTTGCCTGTACATTTTGTTGTAATTCTGTATGTTGGAAGTCTAATTTGGAGTTGCACAAAGGCTCTGACTGAATAGATGGCCTGAGGATTAAGTTGTGGTTTTGTCTCTTCATTGGGAATGGCCAGCTTTCCTGACTTTACAGACTCTGATTTTTGTCATCTTGTTTGAAGAATGGACAAGCTAGTGGAAATTTTTACTCTCCTAAATTTGATTGAGGAGCATATATTTTATATTTTTTTAATTATCCATAGTGTGCATCATGGACCAAGTAAGCTTGAATAACGTTTGCAGTAGCTAAGAAATGACTAAAGACTTTTTTTCTTCTCTGCTTTGAATCCACCTATTTCTGTTTCCCTAGTTGCTGGAATTGATTAACTTTTACCCTTTGCTCTGTAGTTATGCACTGTAGGTGAGCTTTCCTGTCACAGAAGACTTAACAATAATTCTCATCTGGTTATGAGCTTTGATGTCATAAGAAATGTGATCATTTAATGGTGTTTTTTAAAAAACAAATAAAGCATTCACTAACCAACTAATTTGCTTTGCTATGGATTTTGGAGAGCACTCAACTTTTTGCAAGAATAACACTTGTTGAACCAATTTAAAACATGATTAAGAGCAGCCACCTAGTTTCTGAAGAAATACCTGTTTATTATTTTTGAGAAAACACTCACTGTTTGTTTTCTTTAATATGTTCAAGCGTTGATAATTTTTCTACATGCATCTGTAAGAACTGTCATCTGCATTTCTGATGGTTGCCATTGGGTGGTGCCAGGCAATCAGTATATACTATATGAGACAATGGCTTCTTTTTGTACGTATCAAAAATCAAACGAGCTCTAAAATCTGATCTCAAATAATTTACAGTGCAAATAAACGAAGCAGCCAGCGCAAATAGTTACTCTGATGCTTTTTTTAATGCTTAATGTAAAGGAAGGGTCTGTCTGATTCTTCATGTGTGCCTGTTTGTGTGTATATATATGTATACCTTTGTGTGTGTGTGTGTAAAGTTTGACCTGAAATGTGTTTTTGCCCTAAGGATACTGATGCCTTGTTTTTGATCGCGTTGTACTAATGTGGCTTGCTTAATTGCCCTCTTAATGTCTCTGCTAATGTTCAGGCTTTTGTTGCTTGCATGTGTATTTATTACAAACCTGCTAAGTGTTAAAGCTGACTGGAGACAAATGATAGATTTCCAACTTTAGAGAAACAGTATCTATTTAATGCATGTTTAAGGAAGACTAATTTACTGCCTTAACTCAGTTTACAATTGAATGCCAAATGAGAGCAATGAAATATTAATATTTTAAAGTCACGCTTTAAATATCTCCTGTCTACCTGGTTCAAAATATTATGTTAATGATACAGATGTACCACTTTATTCTTTGAGCTAACTCAGTTTCTAAAGTATTTGGTTTATAATAACTGAGGGGAAAAAATTAGGACTGTGGTTAATGAGAGGGAGATACAAATGTTTATTGAATATTGCATTTGAATAGGCTACTGTCTGTGTAAGAGAAAATTATAGTAGTTGGGAATAAAAAAAAAATCTTATCGGCAATTGATTATGTGGATTAGGACAGTCTAAAATGTTTGATTTCACATTTCTGTTTATATTCACTTATAATAAAGGTGTTGAAAGTTTGTTTATAAAACCATATCTTTGGAGGGGGAAATGAGCATTCACAACTCATTTGCTCTTGAACACCTTTTGTTAATGTATGAAATGAAATGAAATGCAGCCTGTGGCCTTGCAACTGAATAAGCTAAAATTAAAAATGATTTGTTTAACTTGCATGTGTTCGTAGAGCTTGTGAGTTACATGGAACAAAACAGTAATTCTTCTGACAAATTTTAGATGGTGCTGTTTTCTTTGCCAGATAGTGGTTACTTAAAAACAAACAAACAAACCCCACACAACAAAAAAAACCCTTCAACAATAAAAATCCCCACAAACCCCTTCCCACAGTCTTTCTTTCCTTCTAATTTAAAAATAAAATGAACCTAAACATAGCCTAATAAATTAGTTGAATAATTTCAAATTCACAAGAATAACTTTGGAGGATTGGTGTAAATAACCAACAACAGCCTAACAACATGAATCCTTTGTGATTCAAAATTCTTACCATATTAATTTTCCCCTCAGTGAATAGGAGTAAGACCCACCTGTCTCTAAGATGATGCTCTGAGTGACATTTTGAGGCTAAAAGCCTCTAAAATATTTGTAATAATTTAGATAGTGATTACCCTGTCTAGACCTTTTACTCTTTGCTAGACTCTCATTTAAATGTTGGACCTTTTTTCAGACCATAAATCAATGGCAAATGTGCACATTTGGACTCTCTGAAGTTTTACTTTGAGAATGTTTTTTTAAAGCATTCCAAAACACTGAAATCCTAGAATGGCAAGGGAAAAAAAAATCGAGTCAAAGGTAAAAGCAAAAATTATTTATGGAGCATTTTGTCTCTAATCCTAAAACTGAGAGTACTAATAGCAGCAGTGATGAGCTTAGCTGATTCTTGTGGCTAATGCTTTTCATGAAGTCAGATTTGATTGACATTTCATCATAAATTTCTATTCCTTGTAACAAATATTTCTTTTCCTCTATTTGTAAGTGCCTTTTTAAGATGCTTCCTTTAAAACAATGTAACAGTCATTTGCAGCTTTTATGGCATCTAAATGTATGCCGTTATGCTGGCTTGGTTCTACTGACATTTTAACATTGTTAATAATCACTGGCCATTTGTGTGTGCTGTGTAAAGGCATAATGTGCTTTTATATAAAACACTGTTATGAGGGCTCATTATCTTGTGAGGCAGCAGTTATAATGAAAATTAAACAATTGCAAACTTGCTTTGCCAAGTGTTTTTAAAATAAATTTAACCAGGCTGATTCAGAGCTCCTACCTGATTCTGCGGGGTTATATATCAAAGCTGTTGGAGAGTTGCATGCATAAATTCCTTCATGCAGTCATGAGAGCTATGCGCGGTACGCTTTCCAGTGCTCTGCTAAAACTCATCAGGAAATGCTTGTTACACAGGCAAGATCCTAGCAGGGCATGAAATAGGTGTAAACCTTTGAAACTAGTCTCCATGGTATTGATAGTTAAATGGAGTTTATAAATGACCTTTTACTTACAGGTAGCCACAGAAGTACTAGATCTGCAATCTATAAGCTACTCCTGCTGTTTTACTCAAAACGCTGGCTATGTACAATTGCATGATTAAAAATTACCGAAGTAGTTGTACTTCTCAAGCTAAGAAAAGGTTGAGAATGTAAATATGGGATATTCAGGGTTTTGTTTATAGACGGCAAGATTTTACCAAACACTTTACATAACGGACATAATTTTTTACAACTTCTCCAGTGTTTCTACATAAAATTATTTGAACAGTAACTACTTTATTGTTAAAGTAAATGAATGATGAGAAATCCGGGTAGGCTTCTCCATCGTGTCTACATTTTAGCAGAGTTACTCTAGCTGAGGATCTGGCCATTTGAAATGCACTTTTAAAATGACTGTTGCTGAGCACCCTTTCAAAGCTGAGCTAACCAGTGCAGTTTGTATAATTTCTGACATGCTTCCCTTCTGTTAGGATACCAGATTTGTCCTTGTAGGAGTATATTCAACTGCTCCTCTGTCTTTTATTTTAATGCAGCACTTAGACGCAGATTGTTCCAGTACTGCAGTAGTTAGGGAAACCAAATTTCCTTTTTTTTTTTTGCACATGTTTAATTTTGAAAGCTACCAAGGCATGAAACAATAATTCAGAGAGGCTCCATTTCAAATTACCTTTCTTCATTAAAAAATAAAATAACCAGGAGGTCTAGCACATTATGTCACTAAGTCACACAGTAAGAGGGACCATCAAAGAATGGTGGGAATTATCACAGCAGCTTGCTCCTTGTTAGAAGCATTTACCTCATGACCCTTTCATTTGCCTACTGCCACTTTAGTTTAAGAGTGACAACACTGTATAGCACTCTGCACTTTCCGCCCCCCCCCCCTCCCCCCCCCGCCCCTTTCCCTTAGCACCAGATGCCTTTGTAAAGCAGGCTGGTGAAGCAGTGAACAAAACCTTGTGGGATAAGTCTGACACTGGAAGTTAATGATTATCAGTTGAAACAAAACACTTGTTTACATGTTGTAGTCATTAGAGGTTCCAGTCAGTCATACCTCGGCTGGGATTCCTGCCAAATGTTTTGAGGGTTCTTTCACAAGCTGTGCAGTTTTGTAAATACAAAAGCACTCTTATTAAGCCTTTTTAGTATTAGACTGTGCAATTAAGATTACAGATAATTAGATTCCTTTATTTGGAATAGAATGGTCCAAGACACACACACAACTTTCTTAGTCACAGGATACCATTGGATCTCTATTTGGGTGTTCCATTACAGATCAATGACTAAGGGAAACTCTTTTGTATTGTGCACATTTTTTCTTTATTAAAAATTGCACTCAAAACTTGGGGCGGTATGGATTTTTCCTCACCTTACTGTCAGCACCTCTGTTGCAGCCATAAAACTTTCTTTTTTGATTAGCATGTCTCAATTTGCTGGAAACACTTTGCTTACATCTCTTTTTAGTATTGCTGGCTTTTCATTTCAGCCTTATTACAACTAGGATTAAGGAGGTGATTTGACTATGAAGGAATTTAGGAAAATTTCCAGTAAGCTAAGGATGATTTTAAGTTAACTGCAGGATAACAGACTTGTAGAAATAAATGTTTCTTTTAACACCTGTGAATTAGTCCATACCTGAATAAATAAATTATTCCTTTGGTATTTGAAGTTGGTATAAAACAGCTCAAATCCCACCGTTTTCTTGTAAACACTTTAATCATGCAAAGATGCATCTAATACAAATAATCATGTGAGCCAGTGAACCTGTTTCACGTACTCGTCTGCTTTGACAGAATTCTCTGCACTGAGCATGATGGTAAATTATTTAAGGTTTGGGAGGCCATTTTTTGTAACTGTGAATTGTAAGACAACTGAATCGTCTATACATATTTTATCTCTATTTTTTTCTTTGCCAAAGAAGATATCAGTTTTAGTTGCTCCAGTGCAGGACTGCTCGCTTTGACATTTCCCGGTTGTCTGTAGTGCTAGGCAATAATTAAATATCAGGTGCATAAGCTGCTCTTTAATTTGACATGTGTGCTCCAGGCAATAAACACATGCAGTGCAACGTGGGAGTGTAATTGCTAAGGAATAAAATCTTGTACCAAGTGAGATCATTGTATCAGGTACTGTGTGACAGCTCATTTGATCATTATGCCCAGGCTAAAGAGGTTGCCTAATTAGTTTCCATTAAAACTCACCCTTTAATCAGGAATTATTCTTGCATAAAGAATGTCACTTGGTCCAGATGAATGAACAATGGTTCCCCCTTGAGATTCAACTATCTGTTACACTTGGGATGCCATATGTCTTTTCAAACAATTCAGCTACAACAGTACTCCGTGAATTTGGATCTCATAGCACTATGCAGTATTTGCATTTTCTTGATACCAGCTAGCATTCTATAGAAGAATCACAATGGTATTCTGTATATACTTCATCAAGCCAGAGAAGCTATGTTCAAGCAGCAGGAAGTGTGTTGTAAACACGCAAATGACTAATGGGCCTCTCAACTAATGTGTTTTAGTTGTTGTATATATTTAATAAGTGACATACGTAGCATATGTGCTGTTACCTGGAGCTAGACTTTGGTCTCTCACCTAGAAACATCAAGGTTCATCTAAATTTAATATTTTGAAGGGAAATAACTTTCTGGCTTTTTTTTTTCTTCTTGTGACAATAGCTTTGTCAGCTGAAGCTGATCATAGAAGTAGCTGTGATTTTTATTTTTATCCCCCCCCCCCCCCAATCTTGCAACTTAAATGCCTTCCCCCTGCTCCCACAAGACACATGAGGCTCAGAAGGTTACTGGGGTCATGCACATCACAGATGTGGAGCTCAGTTGTTGGGTATGTTTCAATCTGAGCTATGGCTACACTTCTGCAAGTTCCTGGTTGTCCAGCTGAGTTGGCTTGTCTGCCACACAGCAACTGCGGTGGCTCGTCTGAGCTGACCAGAGACTGCTCTCCAGGAGAGGCTTCTTCCTCTGGCAGTACAGGCTACTGTAGTCCGGGTGGAGGGGAAGAGTTTCGAGTCAGAGCCCAGCACTTGTAGTCAGTGGCCTCAGTCAACTCCCTTAATATATCTGCTCCTACAGATATGAACTGGTTTTGTAATGTTTGCAAAATGCCATGGGCTGGACTGGCAGTTTGAAATCTAGTGTGTAGGCAGGGCTGCTAGGTCCTCTTGCTTTCCCCAGAGACATCTTGGTAGTAAGCTGTGAGCTAAGTTTCCCTTCTGTTGTGGAGGGGTGATCCTACAACATGTCAGTGTCTGCACTGACCGTCTCTGCCAATGCAATGTCCATCCTTCTTTTACTTAAATGGTTTATTGGGCACCCAGAAAACAGGTCTCAAAAATACTTCTCCAATCTTTTTTGCACCTCAGACTGTTGCAGACCCCTGTTGCATTTGGACGAATGAAAAAATGTTTTGCAGGCTTTGCGTACCTGGAGGCAAATGCCTTTTACAGAAACAACTGCAAGCTAAGGTTGTGTGACAGATTGCCACAAAAATAAAGCCCTGTGGCATGGAACAAATATTATGCAGGCTGTCTGCTCCAGGTTTGTTCTTGGTAAGTCTGAATGCTCTAACCTTCATACTTAAACCTGAGTCGTATGAACCTTTACACTGCAAGAGTATTCAAGGCAATGGAAGGACATGCATGCAAGGTGAAATTCAAATCCTTAGTATTTCTTGTTGCTATTGCTCGAAGTGCCTCCATTCTCCATACCCAATAGATGATGTGTCATACCCAGAGTGAATGAAGCAGACAGGAAAAATGGCTCAAGCCCATGATTAACATCTAGAATCTGAGAAGAAGAGAAATGGTTTGATGGTCTAATGTGACTCCCTGAAATAGCAGGGGCTTTTAATTGACCGTTCTCATACCTTGAGCTATGTGTTTAGGAAAAGACGTATTCGGTGTTGTCTGAGTGCTTTCCACCTTTACCTAGTACTTTCTTTGTGGCTGTGGTTAATCTCTGATACATCAGAGGAAGTTGGAGAAAAAGGACCAAATGTTTCTGTGACTACAGAAACTGAATTCTGATTTTCTCTGGCTTCCTGTAGTTAATCCATACTATTTGGCACTCTTGCATGTATTTTACACCCCCTTCCAATAACTCCAGCAAACATATCCTTAGTTCTTTTTCATGTTCTCAATGCCACTCCTATTTTCTTTCCATGTCACCTACTTGTATTTGCCCAGGCTTCTGGAGAAATATGGTGTGGCTGATTCAGAGTTGCAGACATCGACTGGTGTCAGTTGCTGTCTTTTGACTATTAGTCAAAGAGGATTTGTTGCATCGTGGTTACTTCAGACCCAACAAATGCCTAGAGGGACTCCATGATGATGATTTATGCAAATATTTTAGTGAAGCTCCTAGATAGTATCCAGACTACTCTGGTGGTATGCAGTGATAAAGATCAATTATCGCCAGAATGATATGAATTATCTGGCTATATTATCTTTATTTTTAAGGAGGTTATTGATAGCTCAAAAGCAAGGAGATATGTCTAGCAATCATGGATGAAGTGCTTTCTCCTGTTCTGCAGGCCTCTCTCTTAGAAGCCTGTGCATTGAAAAACACACAAAATCTTTGTAGATGATTCATCTCAGAGCAATCCTTTGGCAATAAAGACTAACATAGCTTTTAAATGAAAAAAAAATAAAAAATTGGAAGTTTAATGGCGTTAATAGGGGGAAATATGAATGCTGAATTAATAATGGGTAAATTTAATAGCAGCAGTAGTAGTAGTATTTGGTACAAAGGGCAACATGCTCAAGAGGGAAGTTCCATTTTGTCTTGATCAGGTTAATCTCTTTAACCAGTCAGTTTTTGCGCTAAGCATCGTGTTTTATATTCTTGGGTTTTTGGATGTAATCACTGCATTTTCCCTACCCAACTAAGCTGTTTGATTATAACAATGAATTCTACAGGTTATTTATAATTTGTGGTTTAAAAAAAAACAAAACAGAGCAACTTCCTTACCACTTTAAAAAGTGTTTTTGCAATCTTACTGAAATTTTGCTTATTCTCACATAGCGGTAGGGGACATGGGAACATCTGAATTCCTTCATACCATGCATTCAATGCAGTAGCTCTAGCATGTTCCCTCCCTCTTCCCCCTGTGTTTCCTCTGCAATAAAAAAATTCCAAGTGTTTCAAGCTTTCCTTCTGTGCATGTATTTCTGTGGCTGCAATCATGACTGTTGCCTGGTTTCGAATCCTGTCAGCTGCCCACTTCTTTCTCTGTGTTCCTTTCAAGGTAGGATAGACAGAACAAAATTATTCCGTAGGAGGGTATCCCATTGATTTATAATATCGAGGCTACTATTTAATTTTTGAACTTTCTGAAGATAACAAGATACTTCTATTTTGAATGCAATGCCATAAATCAATCTGAGTTCATTCTAGATTTGATCCAGCTTTACTGAAAGGTTCATGAACTTAGCAAACTTGGCTCAAATATTGATGAAAAGCTGCCCTGAGATGCATCACACTTTGATTAAAATCTTGCTGTAACCCTACTATGATTAAGCATATCTAATTATCTTCGGTAGCAAGCTTAAACCAAAAATGACCTAAGAAAAATATTTCTGCTATAAACAAATATAGGGGCTAAAAAGAGGTTTTGGGTGAGCATTCAGGGCTACTTTTACTTTCTCCAAACCTGTTTGCCAAGATCTGAATTTTATATCTTTTCCACAAAACACATTTTTCTGTTACAAATACATATGTTTATCTTTGTATTATAAAGTGGGAACTATTTTTATTACTCTTGTTATTAATCCAAGTAATCTTTTGTGTTTCTATAAGAAATTCACTAGAGTGGAATCAAAACATTGTTCAGTATAGAATTAACCTTTACCATATGCAAAAAGCAAACTAAACAGCATTCAATGTAAATAGAGTAAGAACTATCAGTGTTACTCTATGTAATATCCTGATACTTTACAGTCCTTTTGGACCTGAACATATCAACCATACTTCAGAAGCCTTCATAAACTTGTATAAATGTTTTCTTTTGCAATGATTTTTCAAAGTTTCCAGTAACAATCATTTATTGGCCTCTTGTGAGTTGTACTGCATGGATTGAATATTATCAAGGAAAATAAACTGGTTTTGTTTTATTTCTCTGAAGTGCTTTCTAAAAGAATTCTATTCAAAATGTGCATGTTGGATCATATTCTGCCCCTAGCTATGGTATCTGATAAAATGCCATTGACTTTATTACAGTCCACTTTGAGTCTGGCATATTTCCATGTACTCCAGGCTGCCAGTATAACTGAGGAGGGAAAACTTGACCTGGGGTATGTTTTGCTTCAGAAAGAACTGCATTATTTATCCTCAGTGAGGGAAGTACAGTAATTCACACATTATACACACTAAGACAGAACTAGTCCTCGAGTCCTGTTGTAAACGTTCCCCCTTACAGAGCTCCCCAAGAACTTACTTCCCGGAATAGTCAGCTGCAAGCACTCACGCATGGGGAACTGCGCATAGCTTCAGCTTGCGGCTTCTCAGGAGTATGAAACAAAAATTGAATTTAGAAACTATGCAGGTCAGGGGCCAGGGTGAGCTCACCTGAGAAGGAGAGGGACTGGGAAAGAGCAAGGGCCCTGCGGTGTTGGACTCGCTGCTCCTGCGAGGCTGGGAAGGATGAGGGCAGCAAATGCTCTTGCTGCAGTGAGGAGAACCCTGTGCCCTGACCCACCCCAGTATCCCTGCTGGGGACAGTGAGCACCGCTGTCACCAGCTTGGCTTACTGGGGTCTTGTAGAACTGAAATAGATTCAGGGGCAACAGGCATCTTTGATGTGCAAGCTGATTGCCAGCCTAGGAAATGGCCAGAACTCTTTATGCCTAGAGCTGGCCATAATTGCCCTCTACCCTCTAAGAAGTCTTGACTGGGGAGGAAAAAAAAATGAAATGTGGATCTTGACAGGTTTCTCCATGTTTTCCACGTGTAGCCTGGAAGGCCTATGTCTAATCTATACGAGAATAAGGAAATCAAGATGTTTTGCAAAAATGTGAAATGGCACGTCATTTGCTGCAGACTATCCCTCTGTGTGGCCACTCTATCATGAAACAAAAGCCATTTTGCTTTGAAATAACTACTGTGAGAAAGAGAATTTATTTCAACTGGAATATATTCTGGAAATTCATCTGTGTATTGAGTTAATGTTTTCCAGCCTTTCTCTCCAACCATGAAGCTAGCAATTTTGTCTTTTTATTACTTTTGAAATTAATGCTGCTTTCAAAACATGTCATTCTGGAAAAAATACCAAATACACTGAAATTCAAGATAACAGTGTTTGAATTGGGACCAATGCTTGTTTTTTGAAATACACAAAATTTACAGCAGGGAGGATCTACACATCATCCTTAAACATCAGATAAGCATAACTAGAAGTATAGTGAAAAATCTCATTTTAACAAGATTATGGTGTATGTATCTTTGAATTTGCTCTAAAAATATAGAAATTTTATATGTGCTATGCCTTCATTTTTCAAATGTTGTTCTCTAACTTTTTAAAAGGCCAACTTTCATGGGAGCTTGCATCTTAAGTTCAAAAACTAGTATGCTTTTACAGCTGACTTCATTTTGAAAGCTTTTACTGTTCATTCTTTCACATAGAACATTTAAAACGTAATATTCATAGCCCTCATGATAATAGGTTTGTTGGGACAGGGAAGGCATCTTTCTTTCTTGTTCCATTTGAGTTAATACATCTGGCTTAGCCGCTTGAGAAATAAAGTTGGCATCTACAACCTCTTGTTTAAAAGATGTCTAGATCCCATCCTCTGTGGTCTGTCAAGAGTGGTTATGAAAGGGTCTCTTTTGAGCTTTGAAGAAAAAGTATTTTTATTCATGACTTAAACTTAGTTTAAAACCAAGTGTCATTTATTACTCTTATTTTTTTGTCTTTTGCTAAAACAGGACAGATGTACATGTTAAGTTGGATTGAGAAGTGAAGCAGAAGCACACAGATTTCACAAGGGGGACATGGAAGATCTCTAATGCTTTTCCTTACGGGGGAAAAAAAGGCTCTAGTGTGGGTCTTAAAGTGGAGTATAAGCTTTCAATGGTAAATGACTGGAAACATATTTTTCAGTTGGCCCAAAACACTGCAATAACTAATATCTGTAGGGAGTAAAGGAAGGATCAATATGTGCAAGTGCTTTGGTTATTTAAGCATTTGCTAAAGTGGTATGATTCTCTTAAGTCGCAAGAAGACATTGCTGTTATTTTACCTGGAAAAAAATAAGAATTTATATATATTTATACATGTTTAAAGAAAAACCAAAAAATTTACACACATCACAATTTTAATGTTTACTTATGTTGGCAAATTTTAAGAACTTGTTTGACATGCGTACAATTTCCACATTATAGCGATGGACCGCTTGGCCGGAAAGTTGAACCAAGAATAGTATCTAGGCTGACTACAGTCACAGTACAAGAAGCAGTTGTGTGGGTAGCAAAATGGCCCTCCTGCCCCTCCACTGCTGGTGCACAGCCCCAGAAGGCTCGGGCTGGCTGATAGTGCTGGAGAAGTTAAGAACACAACGTGCTCTGTGGTTATTGCTGGCAGGTGGCAGCTGCACCCACTACTGGCAGCGGATCTGGCACGAGGAAAAGCTCTCCCCTGGGTTCTCCCAGTCTTCTGCCCTCTTGTCCCTGCTCTCCCTCCACCTTCACGGGAGTAGCTTGGTCCCTTCTCCTCAGGATGGCAAATCTGTTTCTGCCTACCTACTTGAAACTGTTCTGAAATATATATGGACTGTAATGTTTTGACTGTTTATTATGTTTTATTGAGATATGGACTGACAAGGTGAGCTCTAAGGTGGGTGGGAAACTGGCTGCACCAACATGCTGAAAGGATTACTAGTTCAGGGTCCAGCTGGAGGCTGGTTACTGTGGCATTGCTCAAGGGACAATGCACTTTAATGTCTTTTTTACTGAGTTGGACATGGAATGGAGTGTACCCTCAGTGAGTTTGTGGATGACACTGTGCTGAGGGGCAAGTCCAGTAATCCAGAGCAAGCTTGCCATGCTGGAGGAATGGGGCAACAGGAATCTCATGAAGTTCATCAGAGCCTAATGCAAAGCCCTGCACCTGTGGTGGCAGACTGGCAAGGGTGCACTTCTTTGGAAAAGCACTTGGGGCCTTGGCTGATACAAGTCAAACCTGAGTCAGTTGTGTGTACTTATGCCAAGAAAGGTCAGCAACCTACTGCTGCATCAGCAAGAGAGCAGCCAGCAGGCTGAGGGAGGTGATTCCCCTCTCTTTGGTGAAAGGGAGATGGCATCTTAAGTGCTGTCTCCAGCTTGGGCCTTGCCAGTAGACATTAGTGAAGAGAGGCATGTCTAGCACAGGTCTACCAAGATCACTGAGGAGGCTGAAGCACCTGATGTACAAGGAGCGTCTTCAGAGTTTGTTCAGTCTGAAGAAGAGAAGATGAATTGTACTGCTGTCTTCAACTGCTTAATAAATTATAAAGAAGATGGAGTCAGGCTCTTCCTTAGATGTGCTCAGCAAAAGAAAAAGGAGCAATGGACACAGGTTACAACATACGACATCCTGTTTTGATATTAGGGAAATTTCACACTGAAGGTGCTTAAACATTGGCACAAGAGCCCAGAGAGACTGAAATCTCCATCTTGAGATAATCAAAATGCAACTGAACAAGGCCGTGAGAAGCTCGATGTAACTTTTGAAGTTGTCTCTAACCTTGTCTCTGGCCCTGCATTTAGTGGGGTGTTTGGACCAAATGACCTCCAGAGGGCTCTTCCAACTTAACTTACTGCATGCTTCTATTGTATATCTGTTTTCATCTTACGGTATGACTGCCTGCTAATAGCAGTCTCTACAAACAGAGGAGGTTACAGTAAGTTGTAAGTTTTAAAATGCAGATCTGATATGTAAAATAATGCATAAATTTTCAGGTTAATGCAAGACACACAGTATAAAAGGCCCCTGCTGGATTAATTTTTGCTATAGATTATTTGTTTTGAGCAGTTTGAAATATTTTCTCAGCTATCCTGTTGCAGGAAAACTCTTTTCTTGAACCATTTTTTTCTGTGGTGTAATTAACTGTTTACTAGATGCTACGGTCACTACAATATTCTCATCCCAGGCGCCTGTCAGTGAATCCTAGTTCTTACTTGGATTATTCTCATTGCCTGAATTCTCTGGTCTTGATTAGTCTTGTCTGATGACCAGCCCCTAATCCTCTTCTGAAAAAACATGCTGAATAATTTCTTTTTCTTCCTTTCCTGTGTGAAACTGCTCTTTTCCCTTCAATTTTTATCATATGAAACTTTTATAAATCCTCTTTTCTCATCTGTCTGCTTGCCTTGTAGCTGGCTGCTTTGCACGTTGCTCCAGAGTTTTGCTCTTGTAGGCAAAACTGGGTGAATGGATGTACTGAGCCTTAACTTCCAATTGTTCCTGCCTCAACAGCTCCCTACTCCTGTTTACTAATTGACCCTTGCCTCTCACCTGGTGGATATGCAAAAGTGAATGCTGTGAAGACATTTGTGACACCACGTAACATCAACATAATAACATTAATTGATTCCTTAATGGGCAGGCAAGGGGGGAGCATCCCAAACCGTTGAACCTCCATGCAATCTGTAGTATTTTTTGGCAGAACTTTAGGAGCAAATTTTCTTGGCTACCTCAATTAAAGCATTCAGAATTGAAGTACTTTCTCTTGATTGTTATAAATGCAGAAACTCTCCTGGCTTAGGCTTTTGGCTGATGTCATCCTAGATGGTCCAGTATCTGTTATAAACCCATTATAATGAGACATCCACCCAAGTGTCTGGGGAAAAAACCAGAACCACGTGGGTTCTGCTCAGGAGAGCAGCACTTTGTTAAGAAAACTGCAAATTGAAGGGAAATATTTGTTGTTGTGAATTCCTTTGAGTACAGCAATGCTTTGAGAACATGTCCCTGAGAGAGAAACAGAGAGACTATTTAAGGATAAGCATGGTGAGTTAGGAAGTAGACATCACATGAGATACTTTTATTCAGAGTTGGTTTGGAGAGCTCAGAAGATGCATGAAGACATGAAGAATTCATTGGTACTATTGCAATGATATAGTTTTTCTATAACTTTAATGGGTCGCTATAACTATTACAACGATAACTATTACAGTTATAACTTTTTTCTACTTATCTGTGTGCTGACTTTCCCTAAAGCTGTCCTAAGGGGATAGATGTCCATTTTGTGGCTGTAATGTATACTACTAGGATGCTCTTGTTCGATCGTGGCTGTGTGGTGTTCCTTTGCGAAGAGTGGTCCATGCTAGCAGTGGGTGCCCCAGGGGACAGAGCCTGTGAGGGCAGGGGCTGCTGGGCTGTGTGGTGTGGCTGGCAGGCAGCACGGGGCCACGCTGCGCTCCCGAATTGGGAGGCTACGGGGAGCTGCAGAGCCCCGAGGAGGCACAGGAATCTTCCTAGAGCCCAAGATGAACAGGGTTTGCTTCTATTGAGAAACCAAGCTGGAAGTGAGCGTGTGTTGACAGAGGAAGAGTATTTTGTAAAAACTCTTCCTTTTTGTGGCCTACTTCCTATAAATTTTCCATTCATGGACTTTGCCATTTTTGCAATGGAGAGGAGTATCAGTAACGCAGGCAAAAACACCCAGCTTGGGCTAGAGACAAGGGGTCAACACGTGTGCCTGTGCCAGGTTGTTCCCTCAGACCACCCAGCTTATCTGAGGTGGGTCTCGCAGGAGATGAACTTTTTCAGACAAAAAAGCAGCTGGCTGCTCAGAGGAGTATAGACTGCTGTCTGAAATGAGAGTACCACCTGGAGCTGGGCGTGAAATGAAACATTGCAGAGATTACCAAGAGGCTAATCTGGAGTGTTACATTCAGTCCGTTCCTGACAGACTGCATTCAGGCCAGATTTTGTGCCTTTATTATCATCTGAAGCAGCCTTAGCTTGCAAAGCTGAGAGGAGTTGGAGAATAGGGACTTTCATTTTCTCTGGCAAATACCTTTATTTCTCCCACAATGTAACTTCTTGAGGTTACTGTACGTATGCTTCTGACAATGCTACTGATTTCCATCATTCTAAGGCATGCAGCTAGTTTGTGAAACAACAACACTGGTATAAGCATTAGATCACATCTGGGGAATATTGCATAATTCTTCTGCTTCTAAGTCAAAGACTTCTTCAGCAGAAGGCCCTCTTGACTTGTTGGAGAATGTAATTTTGCAAGGACAAATCCCTGGGGCTTAGAATGTTTGTCAGCCCAACTCCAACAGGGTATGGCAAGACTAGTTTTGAATTTTTAGAAGACAGATTAGATTTGCTGACTAGAGGACATGAGAGTGAATGTAAAGACAACAAAGGTTGTTATTCTGCTTTGCATGGATCTATATATCTGTATACATATATATCTGCATGGATCTGTCTTAATTGCATGAGTAATGTGATCCAAATTACTGGTTGATATTATTCTGGGTAAACTAGTATCTGGTAAATAAACTAATATCAGAGAAAGTTTTGTGGCACTTTTAGGGCTTTCTCCAGCAGTTCATTTCTGTCCAAAAGCTATTATCATTGTTTATATCCCTTGAATATTAATTAATGTCTCCTGTCAGTGAGTTGTGACTGCCTTTTGTAAAACTATCAAAGGACTGTGACATCTCACACTTTCTGAATTGCTTCTATTATTTAAACTGTAAGTAGCAGGGTTCAAATGCTTTTTTTTTTTCTACAGCAACTACTTTCTCAATAATTTCTTCGTATTACCCTGTAACAAAGAGAAAACAGTAGTCTGTGTTTTCTTGTCAAAATAAAGCTTACATGACCCTGTTATTATTTTTACTGTTGCCTTGGCATCTCAGTATAACTATAGTGCTGTTCTGCCTATTTTATTTTTTTTTTTTTTAAAGATAGCTTTTAAGGATATTTTATTAGTTACCACACACTATGGTTCCTGTGATGACCATGGTGAACACAAAGATTCATCTCAGCAGCTTTGTGAGCCTGGACTCTTCCCCAGGGACTCTACAGGTTTGTTCCTCACTGGAAGGGACCAGGCTGGGGATTGTAAGCGATGTGCAGATTGAGGCAGTGGAAGCGCAGCTCCAGTGCCCAGCCCACGTGGTGACCAATATCAGGGCCGTGACAATATACTAGGGTTACGAATAGTCCAAATTCATTCCAGAATAAAGTCAGAAATGCCAAGGCTAGCATCACCAAACAATTGGACATTATTATTTTCAGTAGAGGAGAAGAAAACATTCAGGGAAACCACTCTTCTTTATGTTTTTGGGAGGCATGGTGTACTGCAGCTCTGTACAGAGAACTTGCAGTTTAGAAAGCTGGTCTAGAAGTTTCAACACAAATAACCTTAGTGGGAAAATAATCTTAGGAAACGGGGATCATTAATTGAAGGAAACAGTTCTCCTGTATATTCTTGATCATTCACAGAACTTGGTGATGGGTAAAGTTAAGAACCTTTCCAATTTTTGTACTATTATTCTCTCGATTTCCATATAAAGCTTCATGCTTGGATGTGCAGTGGAGGTTATGGTTTTTCCCTTAATGGGAAAGGCAGAGATAGACCTTGGCCATCCATCTATGTTAGAATCAGGCTTGAATGTAAAGTTTTGTTAATGTTGCATGAGTATTATACTTTAAGCAAGTAGGACAAACACTACTAATACAAAAACTTTTATTACTTAGGTGCTAGGGGTATAATAATTTAAGCCATGTCTGTACAAATTGTAACTTTATAACTTTATTATCACAAGCCAAACCATGTTTCAAAAGTACTGCTACACGAGTTATTTAAATTCAAGTTGATGTACTTTGGTTTCAATCACATTGGCTGGCCAGAAACGTTTATAACTTACTTCAGCTAGAACTCAGCTGAAATCAGATTCTCAGACAAAACCTTACTTATAGTGGTTCCATTAAGCACTTTCCATTAGCCAGTGCATGACGAAAAGGGTGCAAACCCCATACTGGATGAGAGTGGACCAAAAAAAGGGGGGGGGGGGGGGAAGTCTTGGGAATGGCTTAATTAATTGCATAATAAGAAGTGCATGACAGGGGCTTTCAGAAGCTGTTGTACTTGAAGGCAGACCATTATCTTTGAGATGATGCAGGGCAGCACATCTTTTCCTTACGTTGGAGCTAACAGAGGAGAAAAGTAGACAATCATGTCCTCTGTCTTCCTTACATTGTCTGGATGCTAGTAGCAGTGAGCCAGTTGAACTTTCCAAAGCCTTCTCCCGTGAACATGTTCTTGGTTTGGGTTTGGTTTTTTTTTCCCTGTGTGTTCTGTCTTTTTTATCTTGTGTCTTGTCCTGGTTTCAGCTGAGATAGAGTTAATTTTCTTTCTAGTAGCTGGTATAATGTTATAGTTTGGAGTTAGTATGAGAATAATGTTGATAACACATTGATGTTTTCAGCTGTTGCTAAGTAGTGTTTAGACTAAAGTCAAGGAATTTTCAGCTTCTCATGCCCAGCCAGCAAGAAGGCTGGAGGGGCACAAGAAGTTGGGAGGGGACACAGCCGGGACAGCTGACCCAAACTGGCCAAAGGGATATCCCGTACCATGTGACATCATGCCCAGTATATAAAATGGGGGGAGTTGGTCAGGGAACGGGTGGGTGGGGAGGGAGCAGATCACTGCTCGGGAACTAACTGGGCTTCCGTTGGTGAGTGGTGAGCAATTGCATTGTGCATCACTTGTTTTGTACATTCCAATTCTGTTATTATTATTGTCATTATTATTATTATTATCATTATTTTCTTCCTTTCTGTCGTATTAAACTGTCTTTATCTCAACCCACGAGTTTTACTACTTTTTTTTTTTTTTCCCCTCTGATTCTCTCCCCCATCCCACAGGGGGGGGGGCAGCGAGCGAGCGGCTGTGTGGTACTTAGTTGCTGACTGGGGTTAAACCACGACAGCCTCTTCGTCCAGAGCTCTGCTGTTTCTTTGCCTTCTTCCTGTGGTTAGAGAAATGGAAGCAAAAAAGAGTGATAGAGAGTAGGATAAATATTCTTCCCTCCGGTCTGCTCTGAATCCTGAGATCTGCTCTCAGAACAGCTTGCCATTGTAGCTGTATAACTGCTACGTTAAGGTCTGAGCCGCAGCCTGGCCTGGTGAGGTTCGGCAGGCTAACCCTGTGCAAGTTGTTCTCTCCCCATTGGGTAGTAAGACAGTGAAGAACAAGTGAGGGAATGGAGGATCAGAGAAGCTACCACATCACAGTGGCCCTTTGCTGTGGGAAAGCAGTATTAAGATAAGTAAGTAGAACTTATGCAGAGACCATGTTGCTCCCCAAGGCTGCAAGAGTCAAAAATCAGAATAGCTGGAAAGCAAGGTCATCAGAGGAGCTGAGTGCAGAGCTGGAAACAGGCCCCAGGATCTGTAACTTTGTTTTTCTTTGCTAAGAAATCTTGTAAAGAACCTTATTAGAAGAAAAAAACCCTTCAAACCTCATCAGTGACAATAGCTGGCAGCTACAGAGAGACTTAAATTTTAGTATTTCAGGAATCATGCAAATAGCTGTTTCAGTGAGAGAAGAGGGAATTAGTTCAGGTTTTTACAAAGCACCTCTTCAAGTGAAGATCACTAATGACTAATTTGGAATTGTTGTCAGATCACTGGCTAGATATGAATTTCCAGTTGAGCATTGATATTGCTGCCTGTTAACAGCAATCTAATTAGTAACAGTAGTTCTAGGCTTTATGTACGTCATCCTTCTAAATTCCAGAAATCTTCATAATCAGGTGCATAGTCATTATTGCCAAACAGTTTGTATGTCTCTGAACCTGAAGTATTTTCTAAGCCTTTCCAAAAACTGTCTTAAAAGAAAATTTGCTTATGTTTTCATCTGTACCTCTGTTAAAATTGACCAGGAAATGTGTGGCACCCCTTTATATTGAGCTATGAAGCTACAGGTCAGATTCTAGCTAATAAAATATGAGAGAGGGAGCTAAAGTGCAAGGGAACAAGCATGCTGAAATTATAATAGACACATACTCATGGAATTATGGTTTTCAATTATTCTTTAAAAAAAAAAGAAAAAAAACCCCTTACCACCTACCCCCAAAAATATCTTTGTTCCTGACTGCTGCTCTTCTGTAATGAAATAGTTGTTTATAAACAATATAAAATGCTTTTCATTTGACTTCCAGAGGGAGTCAAATGCACAGTTTGCAGGCTTTTACAAATGAGCCTAGAGAATTGTTGAACAGCAGTCAAAATATTCAGCTAGGACATGTAACTAATCTTCAGCAAGTTAGTTTTTCTTGACTGAATAACAATGGACCTCTGGGCCAGTGACTAGTGCTGACTTTCACGGGTGGTGTGCACATGCATCTATGCACCAAACTTGGCCCGAGAAACCCTAGGTGGTTAACTTGCCATTTAGAAAGATAAACAGTCTATTCAATTTAGAATAGAATAATAGTAATTTAACATACTTGAGCCAAAGTAATTACCTTTCACTGTTTCCACATAATGAAATTACAGTCTACAATAATTTTGAAATACTGATTCTTTCAGGCATTCGATGTTAGAAGTGTTTCTTGAATACATTGTGCATACTGGAAGAAAGTGAAGTTTTTACATGCCCGTGCTGAGTAATTTGACTTCTTTTTAAATACAGCATCCACTGTGTAGTTTGAGACTGTCTAGCAGCTGCAGAAAAGTTGCCACTGAAATTCCTCATATGTGCACCTCAGATGCCATCAGCTTTTGTTTATGTTTTACAAATTTCTAATATGCAAAATATGCATGTTCCCAAGATAGGATTTCTTCCTGTTTTTTTCTTTGAGTTTTCTCTTGTTTCTGTATCTTATTGAAAGAAATCAGTTTTGCATGGAGAACACCATTAATAATGAAACGCAGCCTGTGTGCTTTTTAAAAGTCTATTTCTTCCTTATAAATAAATGGTAATTTGTTTTAAAGCGTCATTGCACACAGTGTTCAGCTGGCTCTCATGCATTCGATTATTTTAAATAAATGTACCATAAATGGAACAAGTTCTTTCTAATTTGCAAATGATATGCAACATTTTTCAAAAAAAAAGAGAGAAAAAAGAAAAACTGTAAAATTTGTTCTTAACTACATCTCATTAATGTGAAGCTGTTCAATGACCTGTAAAGATTAAAGAATTAGTGAATTGGTAAAATTATCAGAATGAAAAATCTGTATAATTTTGATTTCAATTTAAAAATCTGCTAAACAGTCTAGGAGCTTTAGAAAAGTATATTACTTTTTAATATGGGTTCCACAAATGTCCTAGTATCAGTGTTACAAATGGACTGAAATAAAGGCAACAAATAGTATGTTTAAATGTATAGTGTTACAACATTCTGTTAAAGCTGGTTTTTTTTTCTTTTCATTAAAACAACTGAAGACATTTAATTAAGTGACCACTCTGCTAAGTGAAGCAAAAATTAATATACATAAATGAATTTATGTGTGGGCAATGATGCATAATTAAAAATATGCTTCAAATAAGGAGTTGAGGAGAAAGAAAACAGTTTAACAAGAATCTTCAAGACTATTGCCTCCTGAATTTTTAAAGTCAGACATGCATAGGATTTACTTATTGGCAGCATTTGAACTAAAACTTACAACAAAATAGTCTTTAAAATACCAGAGCTGTGGTATTATGGGACAGTGATTTGCTGAAAGTTAGTCTTGTCCAGAGAAACCATCTTACTATCCTGTAACTATTGCATGTTACTCAACTTGCTGAAACTGCTACCTTTAGGCATAGCTCATCTTTGCCAGACTTCTATTCAGAACTTACTAAAGTTCTCCTTATGGCAAGATATGTCAAAACTGGAGTGCATGGAAAACATTTATATGAAAACTAAAAGAAGATATGGAATATGAATGTAAATTTAAGGAACATTCCTTTGACATGGGATGGTTATATTAATCATGTTATCTTAGTTTTAGGCTGCCTACTTGGGATAGAAGTTCACCTTTTATTGCTTAGTAGTTGGAAGAAGTCAGCAAATAAAAGGAGTGAACTTCCTTTCTTAATTGAGAAGTGGAGTCACTTGACCTTTAGATCCTCGAATGTTTCATGGCAATCTATACAGTTATCCTTTGTGGGTGCCCTGGTTTCAGCTGGGATAGAGTTAACTGTTTTCCTAGTAGCTGGTACAGTGCTATGTTTTGAGTTCAGTATGTGAAGAATGTTGATAACACTGATGTTTGCAGATGTTGCTCAGTAGTGTTTAGACTACGGTCAAGGATTTTTCAGCTTCTCATGCCCAGCCAGCGAGAAAGCTGGAGGGGCACGAGGAGTTGGGAGGGGACAGAGCCAGGGCAGCTGACCCAAACTGGCCAACGGTGTATTCCATACCATGGGACATCCCATCTAGTTTAGGAACTGGGAAGAGGGGGTGGGGAATCGCCACTCGGGGACTGGCTGGGTGTCGGTCGGCGGGGGGTGAGCAATTGCCCTGCACATCATTTGTACATTCCAATCCTTTCGTTATTGCCGTTGTCATTTTATTAGTGTTATCGTTGTCATTATTGGTTTCTTCTGTGCTATTGGACTGTTCTAATCTCAACCCACGGGTTTTGCTTCTTTTCCCAATTTTCTCCTCCATCCCACTGGGTGGGGGGGAGTGAGTGGGCGGCTGCATAGTGTTTGGTTGCTGGCTGGGGTTAAACCACGACAGTGGGTCACAAGTTGTTGGGGTTGTTTATGATGCAGTCTCGTAAGATATGCTTTGAATTGCCATCATTCCATTTATCCCAGGGTTTCAGGTAGTTTCTCCATATTTTCCCTGTCTAGTGGACAAATGTCAGAACGATGTGTGTAAAGCTCTTACATGTTGCCAGTCTCACATTCCTGTTGAGTATATGAGGTATGCAGCAATGGAAAAATCAGGCTTGTTTTGTCTTTTCTAGCAAATACAGGAAAGAAGTGGATTTGGATTTTGGTTTTGTGATCTGTTTTGTAATACTTTTGAGTGTTGCCCTAAAAAGCTCCATGCTTTTTGTGCTACAGATTTCTGACATTTCATTTGAAGAATTACTGCTGACTTCAGCCCTGTGTACTATTCTTGAAGAGAAACAAAGTAGGAAGAAAATTGCAGCATCTACCTATACACCTCTTGTGTTGCAGTGATGCTGCAACGCGAAGGAGAGAGGAGAACAGCACGGAAAGCCCTCCCTGCATGGCTTACCTCTCCCATTCCGAGAAATCAGCAGCTGCCATTCTGGTGATGTTCAGGTTCAGCTGAACTCCCATCCCCACCGAAAAAAAATAAACTCCTTTATCCCCTGTGGTATTTTATTGGCAAGTTTAGTTCAGTAATGAGAGGGCACTTGGGGGAGTACAAAAGCTAGAGTCCCTAAGGCCACGTATAAAGAACAGAACAGCAACAGTTCTTTACTATTTTTTACTAATAAACACATGTAACAGTAACTGCCATTACTTAATTACTGCAAAGCAGTTTTAAACAACTGGCTTAACACTGTATTAACACAACATAAAAACAACCGCACCAGGAGTATCACTCGTCATTATTGGATATGGCCCTATTGAAGCCAATGGCATGAAATTAATAGGTGCAGGGTTTGGCCCCTTAGGCCCCTGTTGGTCTAGGAATTCATTGCCTCATGCTCAGGTTTTCCATTGCCTTACAGCTCCAGCAGTCTTATTTTCATGAGCTTTCACAGTGTTCCTATTTCTAAATAAGTATGTGTAGTTTTTTTCACAATACCTGTGCAGTAAGAGCTTAATTTCTTTAACTAGTATGTTTGCCTGCTTCAGACACTGGTTAACCCTGAGAGTGGGTAACTATAGAACAACCTCTGCCTTCCATATGTAAAGCTATTCCCAGAGGGTAGATTAGATCTCGTGGCTTGGATTTTCAGATACATTTAGGCAGAGCCCTGTAACTGCTGCAAACTACTTTTTCTGTGCAGTTCTGTGTACTTCCAGGTAGTTTTACTCTGTGAGTTGCATCCAGCTGTTTTCTTCACCTACTAGCTCAGTTCTGGAAGCACACTGTGCCTCCCATGAATGTCTACCAACACACTTGGTTCTTGTGGGAGCAATGGAGATGAACTGAGCAGCCACCTCAGTGGCAATTTTTTATCCTCTGTGCTGTTAATCACAGTGAAATGGGGAGTCCACAAAGAAAAGCAAATGCCTAGAAGGTAGAGTATTCTTTTTCAATGGTAGATGCTGCTTTCAGGGTTATATGTGATGCAGGGGTGAAGAAAAAGGAAGAAGGGTTGGTAATAATGGCAGAAGGAGATGCGTTGAGGCAATAGAAAACTTGAGTAGCAAGGTATGTTTTTTGTCCATTGTGTGGCATTCCATTGTTAAGAGATTAAAATAATAGCAAAATTTATTATTTTTTTTCCTGCTGTCTGTCAAAAGCTCATGCAACTTGCCC
The DNA here is from genome assembly GCF_000737465.1 of Haliaeetus leucocephalus. NCBI lineage: Eukaryota > Metazoa > Chordata > Aves > Accipitriformes > Accipitridae > Haliaeetus > Haliaeetus leucocephalus. Next base: position 12,196,340 of record NW_010972609.1, read on the forward strand.
TGATAAAAATTGCTTTATAATCTTTTGTCCTGTAATGTTGTGAGCATTCTTCGATTTTCATTTCCTTTCAGAATCTTTTGATACAATGCTGCACAAAGCATTTTCTAATTACATGCAAGTTTTGTAAGTATTGTGTAGGGGTCTACTACATGAACTGATGATTTTTTTTTAAAAGTGCTTTGATACCAAAGGCAAAAAAGTAATTGTGAGTTAAGTCAGTTCAGGGTACAAAGAGATGGAGAAAAATGAAGTGCCACAAGGATCAATTTTAGGGCTAATTCAATTTACTTTATATCTTAATGATCAAGAGGAAAAAACATATGGCAAAAGGATTTAAGATGCCAAAGATACAAAGCAAAGAGTAGTCAAAATAAAGAAAGAGGGCACTATAATTGAGAATTATTTTGATAAATTAGCTACATAAATTAAAAGTAGTTTATATTCCTGGGTATTGAGCTGTATAAAGCTAGGGACAAATATATACTAGGAATGCAGTACTGAAGTTATACCTTGGCTTTGTGGTTTTTAGGATAGAAAATACTATAAATGGGAAGTATTTGGGAACATGCTAGATATTTCCAGCAGGACTATACTTTGAAGCAGAAAAGTTGCTCCTTCGTGCTTTTAGTGCTGCTTGATTTACAGATGAAAATTGTCTCTTTTCAGTTGTGAGCACTTATCATCTTCACTTATCATTTACTTGTTTTGTGATAGCAGCTAGAACCTGCATAGTGCCATTCTCCTTAAGCTTGTGCAAAAGAGAGAGCACAAGGACCACAAGGGCTAAATGATTTGCTTTTGAATTTCTTCATAATTTTAGAAAATACCTCTTCTAATATATTTAGAAGAAAAATTCCAGCGTCCTGCCTGCCTTCCCTGTCCATGCTTGCAGTTTTTCCCATGCTCTTTGCAGAAGGAAAATGAACAACTAAAGCCCTTTTATACAGTGTTTCTGTCTACCTAGTTTGGACAGTAGATATTTTCTCTCATGGAATTCTGGACACAGTTATTACTGAGGAATATCAACTTCTGAAATCCAGCCAATGTCCCCTCTTTCTTCATGAGCAAGATTGTTACGAGCAAATGGTCTCCTTTGAGCTCCTCTCACAGGCAATATCCCTACATATAGGGGTCGGACTCTCTTCCGACATAACACTTGAAAATTTTACCTACTGACTAAATGTTGGGTTTTTTTCTCTCCCCAAAGGTTCTTTTAAAAATGGTCCAGTAACAAGCGCAGGTGAGAATGAACAGAGTTATAAATACCAGTCATGGGAGTACCAGATAATGATACACACTTTCAGAGGAGATTCCAGAGATTCTGTGCTCCTCTCATTGAACTCAGGGTTTGGTGATAATGGGGAAGAGAGAAAGCACTGACAGCTCTCTGGCCTAATGAAGGGATCACTGCAATCACTAGATTAGCTAGTGTCCAGCTGTGGGGGGTGAGCTGGCACAGTCAGCATGGCTTCTCTTTAACTATGTTTTTCTGTTGCAGTGAAGGGGTAGCACCTTTCAGTCTGGTCAGAGGGTAACCTTGACTGCATCTGCACTACTTGTGGGAGGTACGATGTGCTCCCCATTTGGCAACAAATTTCTTTACTGTCAAAAGCAGGTTCTTAGGAGAGTGGGAAGGAGAAAGGTCAGAAAACATTTCTCCATCTGCGTGTTCAGATGTGTATCTTGGTTCAGACAGGCATAGGCTATGCTTCTGCTTTGACCGTATCAAGTCAGTCACTTTAGTCACCCTGGAAATGATTACTCAAGTCTTTCTTTGAAAAAAAGGCAGTCTGATGTTTTTATACAATGCTATGTATGTAGATCTCAAGGGAAAACTCCTATGAAAATGTTTACATTAGTTTTTAACAGGGCAATGGTTTTTTAAATCAGAATCCCTTAGTTGGAGACTTGCCTTCTTTGGGGATTAGGCCACTTTACCTGGTTTCAGGGCATCTACCAGTGTCCAGTGCTTTTCGTTGGCACTACCAGTTGAACGGACAAGATTTGTGCAGATACCACTCTATACTGACTTTACCCCTGGTCCTTTTGGACTTAAGATTCTCACTGCCTTTTTGCATGTAAAGTGTTATAAAAGACTGAAAAAAAAATAGGGTAGTGTTTTTTGCTCTTGGAATTTCATGGAAAGTCCCCAGAAGTTTTTCTGGCCTGATGTCTGGCACAGGGAGAACAGTGAATTCTTATTTCCACAGAAAGGTCGAACTCTGTGAAAAGGATTAGTTGGAATTTCTGTGGGAAGCAATTTGGAAAATCACTCCCTCCTCACCTAATGTAGTTCCACCTAAACTGGTTTTCAAGATGAAGGTTGCTGCAGGAAGGTAAACTTTTCATCTGTCATGAAGATTTGCTGTTGTATTACTCTGTTGAAATGTTAACATCAGATTTCAGTAATGAAAATTTAGAGATCTGAGTTCTATAGGTGACTTTGTATTGAGATTTCAGTATCAGTCTTCCCGAGCTGGCAAATAGAAACAGTCTTAATTGTGAGAAGTATTTGTGAATTTTAGATTTAGAAGCTAATTTTGCATATTGCCATAACTTTCCATTACAACAAAGCATCCAGAGGAGAGTGAGGGTTAATTGCTGGTATTTTGAATGCACTCTCTCTCTCTCTCTCAATGCTCCCACCCTCCCTTTGGGAATGTGACTGCTCCCAAAGGTAAAAATTGAGCAAAAAGAGAGAAGTTAGCTGTTCAGCAGTAGTACTCCAGACTGTGCAAACCAAAATGGGAATAGTCTGTAAAAGTTGGATCTTCCTATTTCCTCTCTTCTTCAGAGAGAGGAAATTTTTCTTTCCATTCTTCAGTCTTTCACTTACATGAAAGACACTTGCATGAAAGAAAGGGTGCTCACCTATTACTAAAGTAAAAATAGTCTATTTAATTTTGAAGTAATTCCAAATTTTGCTATTGGGCCAAAATAATATGTTTAGTATAAACATATTAGGTGTGAGAGCAATGATTTCTTTTAGTTCTGTACCAGAGTAGGAGGAAAGTGTTTGGGGGAATTCAGAACCTAAAGGAAAAACCTCACTTTTACTTTTGATTCCACCCCCTGCTTTGCTTTAGCTGTGTCTGTTGCTTCAACTGTATCTGTTCCCCTCATAGTCACTTCCTTTGCAAGGGTGGAAATATGAGTGAGATCACAACCAATGCCAAACACAAATTTTTAATTTGCTAATATTTTCCTGCAACACCTCATCGTTTCTATTTCTTCATAACACCCCTACTGTGGGAAATAAGGTCACACAACACACTAGTACTTATTTCACAATACCTCCTGATGAGGAACATTTTACTATTCTCACATCTCTACCCCTTTTTCTCCTCCTCTCCCTGCCCTCCTCCCTCCTACTCAGCCCCTGCTAATAGCTGGTCTAAATTTCCCAGATTAATCCAATGTGCAAGAAACAGTGATACAAACTTGAAAATTAAATATACACAAAAGCAGGGAGGCTACAGAATGGAAGATGCACGTCCTACTTGATTTGCTCAGTGACAGACAGACTTATAAACAGATATACAGCTTTGCCCATAGCCACTGTATTCCACAAACCCTTTGAAATATTTCAGTTTCATGTCTGTGATAATTAAAGAGCAATGACCTTCTCATTAGCACCAAGAGGGCTGATGATGATTGTTCCCCATTTTTCTTAATGGATGCAAGCTACACGCATGATCTTAGAATATCAAAGCAATTCTCCAAGATATTTATTAGAGTCAAAATTATGAAAACACATAGCAAACCTTTAGTTTGAATTACAAGTGTTAATATATGCAGAACCAAATGAATAGCTCATCTTTCTTCCTCTCTTGTATCTTAAATTTTTCATTACAAATTTCCAGGGCTTCAAAGTAGTATCTCACAGTCGGTCCCCTTTTTTCTCTCTTGCATGACAAAGAGCTGTCAAAAATTGTTCCTGTGTTTGTTAGTATTTTTCTCTTTTTTCTCTCATCTAAATGTCAAACAACTTAGCTTAAATAAAGCACAGCATTCTTCATCTGGTGCTTCTCAAAAGAAAAACAACACCACAGAAGGCGTCTAAAAAGGCCCTAATTAATGTTTCTCATTGATTTTGTTTTAGTGTGATGTATTTTATGAAAAAAATATGAATCCAGAAGGCACTCTCATTAAAATCATTAGTGGCTCAATGTTAGCTGAAAACAGCTCATTCTTTGGTGCACTGTAGTGCTTAAAAGCACGTTCACACACACAGCTTCTTATTTAACATCACAAGCTAGTGTTAGATGAAAACTAGCATTAGTTTTGTCAGGTACTATTGAACTGTGATGAGCACAATCTACAAAAGCTATATCAAGGTGAATAATAAGAATATACTGTCGCCTAGCTTGCGTATCTCTCTAGGCCCTCTTTCATGCCTATAAAACACAAGAATGTAACTTCCTGTAATTGATTTCTGTGTTATCATTTGAGAAACAGTAACAGCCAAAAGAAAAGGAAAGAATAATCTGGGGCCTATTACAGCAGTAAGACCTAGAGACGTTCTGGTTTTTAGGCAAATTCCTGGAAGCTTATTGCCAAGATTAACAGAGACGTGTTGCTATTGCAGAACAGCGTTCACAGTTGTGTTTTGGTGCAACTGTACAGTGACTGTAGTCATGTGCCCCCTCCAGCAGTACTTTGTAGTTAAAACTAGAAGAAGAAATTCTGTGTGTACCTTCCAGAGGACCAAAAAAAAAAAAAAAAAAAATTAAATGGGTAAGGAGGTATTTTCAAATAGATTTAAAAAAAATAAAATTACAGCATTTTTTTTTCTCTAATCTGCTGCAATCGTCATTATTTATGTAGGGCAAAATGTGCTTTCCAGAGCAAATATGAGAAAGTCCTTTCTAAAGCACTGTATGATGGGAAACCATTTTCACAGCAATGCTGCTTTGTACTGAAATGTGACTTTTGCAGACAGAATTATTTTCAACGTAAGAAAGCCAGTTTAATGATTCAAATCTGCTGTGTTAAGTAAAACTGACCGTCTTCATAAATCATGTGTGGCTTATCTGAGAACTTTTCAGTAAGTCAGACAAATTCTGTGAAGTTCCAGTAGAATAATGCAGTAGAGTAGGCTCAAAAGTGAGAACTGTTGCTATTGCCATACTCTGACAGAAGGCATTAGAAATGGCTTTGGGGTTTTTTAGATTTAGGATGTACAGAGCTGCAAGTTAAGCAGAAACACATTTTGGCATCAAACATATGCATCTTATTTTAAAAAATAATGAAACAATAAGTAATGTTATTTTTTCTACTGTCTCCTTTGGATTTTTATAAGAATCTTTATGAGCTGCAATAATACAACTTGTAATAATATCTTTGTATTGTGGAGCCATACTGACAAATAAGACTAGTGAGAAGTAGTGTATAAGGAGAATAGAAATATCTGGATTAAACAGTATAGCTGTTTCAGCTGTTTAAGCTTTGTAACACATAGTGAAATGCCTGAATTTTCATTAATTTGTGCCTTGTTTTTTAATATGTTATTCATTATAAAACTTCTCTGAAAACTGACTTGCTGATGGATGTGTACTAATATATGGCACACTCTACCACAGAAGTCGCATTTTTAGTAGAAGAGGTAACATTTATTCTGGTATGATCACCGTTAATGGGGCTGTCAACAAAATTTTTGTAGAAAAATAATTACACCACAAGTAAGGCCATTTAGATCTGGATATGAGTAGTAAACCTGTATTAATTTAGGATTCAGATTATGTTAATGTTTTAGTATTTTTTCTTTATAGAGAACACAATAGTGAGGTCATCTGTAATAAAGATGATAATATTGAACCTTGGTGGTTTTCCTTCTCATGTCTATAGGACATTTATGGCTGAAATATGGTTGAGAGAGCCTTAAAACGTTGTTTTATAGCAACCTCTGTGCAGTGCTGTAAAGCACTTTCTGTTAATGATAAATAAACTACAGAAGATCTATGTCTTAGTAAAGGGCTGTGTTCTTTTGCTTGTGAACAACTGACTTTAGCAATGTTTAACTTACCATGGTTACATGAGCTCCAGTTTAACCCTTCTGCAAGGAGATGTAATTCCACTAGTGTTAGTGGATGTATAGACAAGCATACTGCTGCTGAGTTTGGCCTGAGAAACACAGTGCACATAAGTTGCTGTGATCATTCTTTGACTCTTAAGTGGCTTACTATCTCAGGGATTGCCTCATTAAAAATTACATAAAATTGTCCAGTTTGTCTGCAAGTAATTACTTTAGACGCCTCTTACTAAAGCTGTGTGAGGCTGTCATTGGTACAGTACTAAGTTCCTTAAGAGGTCATGAATAAGAAGCACAACTGGCTTTTGTTCTTTACTGAAATATTGATTGAATTTATTCATGCTAATGAAGTTGTAGAATATAATAGACATGGTACTGTATTGAAAAAGATAAGGGCAGGTTTTACATTAAAGCTTCTGCATATCACACTGATGCACGCGGATTTCAGGCTGAGAGCAAGCTCAGAAATACAGTTAGACTGAACTATGGTTCATATCTTACTCTTGATCACACAACTGGGAAACTGAAGTAATTCCATTAAATTCAGAGTGAATTTAGGTCTTATGTAAATGAGAATTTTTCTAAGTTTACAAAGTCTCCTCTTTTCCTCCTCCTCCTCTTTTCCTCCTCTTTTCCTCCTCTTTTCCTCCTCCTCCTCTTTTCCTCCTCCTCCTCTTTTCCTCTTTTTTTTTTTCCTTCTGGAATATCTCAATTCCTCTATGCTTATCCTGGGTGCTTGCTGAGACTGTAGAAAACAATACTGCAAACAGAAGATGTCCTAAGATCTCCCAGGTCTCAGATGAAACTTGGACTGGGACACCTGGAGCCTCTCCTGTGTTGTCACTTTTCTCCTTACACATGTTCAGACAGACTTTCTCCTTGCCTGTACATACTTTCTGGTGAAGGGGACACAGTGATCTTTGTGTTACTGTACTGCTGGATGGCTGGTCCCCATTTACAGTGTGGTTTGTTTAAGGATGACTGGCAATGAAGTCTGTGTCCCTGCAATCCCTGTATTCGTTCTGTGGAAACGGTGAGCTTCCCGATGTCCTCTTAGGATGGAGAAATATTCTTTTGACCTTGAGGTCACAGATAGAAGAGTACTGTTCTTATTTCACTGCTCGATTACTCTCAATAAATGCTGTTTTCTACTCATTTCTTTTACAGCTGAGCCTATAGTTAGGTCCTCGTGCACTTAGGCTGTCTTCAAAATACAAACCTATCCTTGACTTTAAAAGTTTGCAATTACAAATAACTAATGCAGCACAGAAAAGAAAAAGAGAGAGAGAGAGGGGTTAAGGACATTGCTAGAGATCACACAGGCAATCCAAGGAGTGCCAGGTCTCACTCCACTAGCCCTGTTATAACTATTACTAAGTTATTGCACTACCACATTTTTGCTAAGATGTGAAGAAGTATTACTTTTATTACTAATATTTGCTACAGAAGTAGAATGCTGCTGGTTGCACAAGCTGCTTCTTGCTAAAGAAAAAGCTTCAGGGACATGGATTGTGACTGATAATTGTCTCGGATATTTTAGATGAGCCAAGAATTTGTTGCCTCTGGGAAGGTGAAGAATTTTAACATTAAGAAGTTTCTGGCTCATGTGGGTGTAACCAACTATATTTCTTTCCCTTCTGCACGGTATATCTGCATGTTATATGTGGTTACTGTCAAAGAGCTGCGTACTCCAACAGCAGCCAGAATATGTTTTTTATCTCTTTCGACTTAAAGAGCTTTACTCTGATGCGCAATCGTTAGCCATTCTTCAGTAACTGATAGATAATGCTTTTGCAGCTGTAATTTACTGCAGCTGCATAAGAAAGCTGACTGATGGACAGAGAGGAACCAGAATGATGAAGTTTGGCTCCAGATCTAAACTTAATCAGTGCTTGGAAGTTTCTCGTACGTGAGCTTTATATGCAGGATTCCTTCTACTGATAGTATGTTGCACTAGTTTCATGAATAGTTATTAGCTCCTTTTGAATGTATTGGACTTCAGGAAAACATTTTCCTGACTGTAAAAAAACCAATTCCCAATGCAACCAGCCCAGAACTAAAACAGCTGAGTGACAATGTGTCTGCCTAAAATGGAAGAGAGCATGCAGCCATAGCGCTGTTTCTGGATTATCTCAAATCCTAATTAAAAGAGATCTGCCCTATTAAGAAGCTGCTATGTCCCTTACTTAATAAGTGCTTTGAATTCCTCCTGGAATAGAGTTTACAATTTTTTTCTTAATTCTAAATGTTGTATTTTGTCAATCTTCTAACACTGAAAACAATTTCTTATGAAGCATCTACGTCAGATGATAACCTGCATTTGTTTGATTTATGAGTCTTATCCATTAAAAAATATATTTCTTTACAAACCAAGGAGTTTCCTGCATCGGTATGAAGCCCCTCCTCCCTTTAATCACAGCAGTACATTTGATTTTCTGGTACTCTAAGAATTCTCTCAAATTCACATTTTCATTTCTTTTTCTGTTGCATTTGCAGCCCTGAATATGTGTCCTGTATTGTGCAATTCTTTAGTAAGTGTATCAACAGTGAACACTGAGTAAAGGGAATGTATAAAAGGAACATACTTCAAACTCATGGTTTTAATTAGCTAGGGACAGGATTTAGCAAGTCACAGCTTTTATTTAAACAGTCTTGACATAGCTCAAGACAGCAATGCAAATTTAACACTTAAGGCCATATTAACAAACACAGATGGTTTCAAATTCTCTCTTTAGAATGATACTGTTGTTTTAGATGATGCAGAGCAGTTGGAAACTTTTCAAAATAATTGCTGGTTGCAAGTTTCAAGATTTAGCTGTGAGTTACGTCCACTATATTCTATCCATGCAAATGCCTTGATTCGTTTTATATATCAGTGTAAGAGACTTGACACATCAATGATTATTTGGCGTTCAGATCTTTTACTGCAGGCCTGATTTGCCTTTATGTAGCAGTTTATACTGCCTATAACAACTGCACTATAATATTCTTTTTTTTGCACTCTGTGAAAATATCTGAAACGTGAACCCTTTTCCTTTTACATTTCAGAATGTGGGTTTTTTTCTTACTTTAAAGCTATGGGCCAAGAAGTACATTTTTAGCAGCACGTGTAGCTGAATAAACATACAGCTCCCATTAGTGTTAATTGGAGTTGCATATTCTACTTTGCCTCTCAAATGGTTGAATACTTATGCCTAGCTGTTTAAAATAGAGTAGGAACATGCCATTTGAAGCTACAGACTAGTGCCAGAATTTCTGGCACAGAATAAAACCTAAATGTTAAAGTAGTTTTAACATAGGCTTACGTCTAGCATAACCTTGAATACTTTTATTTTTCTGTGCACAAGCTGCTTTACTTGCATCCATTTGCGTTGTTGTTCACTTCTTAAATATATTACTATTACTAGCTTGGATTACCCATCTGTGAAGGGATGTTCAGTAAGCTGGGCTTTGCTCTGAAGTCTTTTGCTTTATTGTTATCTATATCTTAACTATGATTTTACTTAACCCCTGATGAAGTATGGGGGGAAAAATGCTTGGAACGCAATTAGTGGTTTCTGTAAGATGCTCAAGGAGATGTGACTGTAAGCTAACTTAAGAATAACTACTTAATTAAATGAGGACTCTTTATTGTCCAGAACTGTCTTCTGTATCCCGGATACCACCAGAAACCTTTAAAGCTGTGTATATTTAGGAAATATACCTGTGGAGACTCCATTGTACCTATATAATGATGTCATTGAATAAAGATGAAGAGACAATATCATAAGCAGTTTCTATTGAGTAAATGTTGGAAGTGAAATACTTGAGAAAGAGGGGGTATAGAAATATCCCAAAGGAAAACTTGAACAGGAGTTATCAAGAATCTAGTTTTGAAAGAACATAATTCTAGTAATAAGTAACTGCATAAGAAGTTAGGATCCAGTTCATAGATATTAAAATAATTACAGCAATTGTAGAATGTCATGGCTAAGAAAACCCAATTCATGTAAGAAGTTTATTTTGTGAATCTGGGAGAATATAAAAAAATATATCTGTAGTCCCTGGACTAGTGGCTAGATAGCTTCTATTTTGGTTCAGTAAAAAATTCCAAATGACTTTGCATTTTGTCTTCAGTATATTCATGCATTGTCTGCAAAGAGATTGTCACTGCTGCCCCACTTGACTTCAGCCTTCCTTCATGGGCAGTACCAGCAAGTCTGGTATGGCATAGGCAGAAAAATAATAAAGCAAGAGCTGTGTGGCTGTCCTTAGCTGTCAGCCTCTCTGGACAATTGCCTGTGTAGAGCTGTCTCTATTTATGGAACATGAACACAAGCAAATGGAATATTGGTTTTAAAAATGTGAAAAAATATTTGATAAAAATGTTTCTCTTGCCGCTTGCTTTCTTTTTAAAGTCCAAGTCTGTGCAAGCACGGATTATAAGATAGGGCCATTGTGCATAGAAAAAAAGGATAGCATTAATTTTTGATTATTTATTTATTTATCCCCCCCCCCCCCAGTAAATGCTGTTCAGGTCAGTTGGTTTCTTCTTACCTTTTACTGCAAACCCAAATTCATTCATAGTATGAATGCGCATACTTATGCTGTGCTTGGAGCTTGTGTACAACGTCACCATATAACTTGTTCTACCGCCTTCTGATGTTTGCTTTTTGTGCTGTAAAAAGTTTTTCTGCTTAGTTCTTGATTTCTACTACTTCCAGTGTTCTGTAGTGCAAACAATATACAGAGAGGCACTGTGCTCCAAAAAGATTATGGTCAGCAGTTTTTAACTTCTCCTGTATCAAGACTGTTTGCAAAACTAATACTCCTTTTTTTCCCACAACAAGCATCACTAAACTAGATGTTTTGCAAGTGTGGCAACACTTTTGAATTGGCAGTAGGAGTTGGAAAACCAGGGATGGAATGACCTTTCAGTGTGTGACACAATGTGGAAAAATGCACAGACTGCAAGTAGAGTCAAAATGGAGAGAGGCGTAATTGACAGAATGTGACTACTGCTTAGTAGTATGGGCCATTAATTGCAACAGCAACTTGAGATACATGCCATTTCTTCCTCTCTGTCTTCTAATCAATATTATGTCTCTTTAGTGCTATAATGAAGTCAAACTCATTAAAAAAAAAAAAAAAAAAAAGATTTGCTGTTCTTTCAACCGTACTGTCTTGCTGCCAACAATACCGTTACCCCTCTGCCAGTTTCTAGCATTAGATTGCCATTCATTGGAGAACAAAAAATACCCAAATTGTATTTATATTGCAAAGTAAACTTAGTCTTTATACTTGTACCGCAGCACCGGGGGTAGTCATAAGCATAGCTCCTCTCCTCTAAGACTCTCAGACCTCACTGGGGAGGAAGCTGCTCCGTCTCAGGAGGTGATCTAGCAGAGCCGACCCTTCCCCCTGTTTTGATGGATCTGTGTATTTAGAGGTTATGAGACAGACCAAGGATGAAAATATTTTTCCCAGGCAAAAGTCTCATTTGTACTTTTGTTCTTTTAATAAAACAGAAGTCAGGAGGCTGATTAACACCACCACCTGGTGACACCTGCCCAGAACCCATATGGATTGTTGGTCCACGATAGTCAGAGAACACTCACCATAGTTAAGTTTTTCACATACAACAACACTCCAAAACTGGGAGACTCAGGAAGGAGGAAGAATCTGTAGTCTAAAGCTACAACAGCTTTTGACTGTACATTATGTTTTCTTGGTTAATTAGAACTTTAGTGCTACCTAATTATCAATATCAGGGAAATGAAAACATGTTTTTAACAATCACTCTAATTTAGTCTTTAATTGTGTGCCTATGAGGTGCTTTTCAAACTTGCATGGTTACTTTTTGGCAAGGTGATAAGGTAAATTAAGGTTTCTTAGGTACCTGAGCAGTGTATTTTTCACTTCTTAAGCTTGAAATAATTTCAAATATTGTTTTATACTTTGAATTTTCTAACCTTAGTAAACACACATATATGGATAAAATTGCCCAAAGACTAATCTCTGTTAACTTTCCTTTGAAATTACTTTTGTCTGAAAATGCATTTGGATCTGTAGTTGGTTTTATTCATGCTGAAAAGTTTATTCCTGTCTCTTCGCAGATTCTCTTCTCTCCATTGCTCTTTTCTTATTTCAGCACCAAACCAAACATGTTGAAAATGTAAATATCTAAAAGCAAAGAACCAGTTTGCTCAAGGATCCAGCATGATCAGCAAAGACAAACAGAGGACTTTGTGGGGAATAATGTGCACCTAGGGAGACAGTGTGGTTGAGTCTAGGGAGTGGAAGGGACAAGGAGGAAATGATCTGTCAGCTGGAGCCTGTGAAAGAGAAGATTGCCTAAAAAAAATCAAAAGCTTCCACACAAAAAGTAGGAGGAAAAGATTCTCCTGTTGGTATTGTGATGTTCTGTCAAGTGAACAGTGAGTGAATTGCTTTGACTTAGATCTTGGACCCCAACTAATGTTTACTCTGCAGATAGCAGTCCTGTTGGTCTTCTAAAAATAGTTCATTCAGACTGCAAATATGCACAGATTGCACCAGCCCTGAAGAACGTATGTGACCAAGATGTTGAAGAAACAATGAAGTGCCTATGTAACATTAATTTTTTTTTTCTTCTCCCCATAATTTGCTCTCTGCTAATGTTTTAACTACTGCTTGGTGAGGTTTTGGGAGCTGACACACAATTTCAATCTGATTTTTCCCTTCTCTTTGCCCATCTCCCACCTGTATAAGCCACTGTTCATTCTCATTTAGAGTCCTGCAGGAGGGAGCCCACTTATTCTGTCCTCCCTGTGGTGTTCCTTCTTTCCCATTTACTGTTTGGTTTTTTTGAAATGTATAATTTTCTTTCTGGTGGTGTTTGGAGGCCTCAGCTGCCTGTGCTGTGTGCCTGCATACCTACATAGAAACAAATAAACAAACCGAAAGCAAGCTTTGCCTTGAAGACAATGTGATTGAAGATCATCCACTGAACCGCTATGTCAAATGGAAAAAAGAGATCTGTCAGTTTTAGTTGCCTGTTGAAGACCAGGCATAAGAAATTACTTTGTTTTTCTTTGCCACAGTTAGGGACCTATACTATTATTATGCATCGTATGGATTGTGTAAGTGCCAGTGATGAAGTACATTTCACCAGGACTATCTCAAGTTTGGGCTTTTCAGTGCATGTTAGGTTGTTATTTTTCTTTGGCTCCTTGCTGTCTTTTCTCTTGAAGAAAATAAATGTACCTATTGGTGTTTGGTTTTAGCCTTTACTTGAGTTTTTCCCTTTTAATATGAAACATTTGTCTTCCTATGTTCACTTGCTGTAATGGTTATACACATAAAAATCATTGTGTTGCAAGCTGGACTGAAGGTACTAGCAATGCAAAACTGATTAGTCTGAGATGCTGTACAATGAAAGGCATTGTAATCTGTAGTTAGCGAAGGCCAGGAGTGGTGTGCTTGTAGTTGTGTGTTACCTATTTGTGTCACATGCAACTATGCTTTGGGGTAAAGGGAAGGTACTCTGGGTCTGCTGAATACTGAACAGAAAACTGAAATCCAGAGGTCACGGTTGTAAGAAATCTAATAGAGGAAAACAAAGCAGTGCAGTGTGTAGAAGTAGCTGTAAAGACTAGCTTGCAATGGATTATTTAAAGAAATATTTTTTTGTTACTCTGGTGTATTAAATTTCTTTGTCCCTAAAGTAATAAGTGCAGGGAGACTGCACTTTCCTCCAGAGGTCTTACATTCTGCTGTTTTTTTCTTCATTATTCTCTGCCACTGAACTGTTCTGGAGAGAGCTGTTCAAGTCAGGTCAGGCACTTATTAGCCCTCATATTAGTAGCTGAAATGCTTTTTTCTCTTCCCACGCTTATGCTGCTGTGTCCCTGCGATCACACCTGCCTTTTCTTATCACAGTTAACCTGTCCTCTGCTGAAAGAGAACTCAATTATAAGGGCTTTCTGTACACAGCTACAACAAGACCCAACAGGTAAGGCAGATGCTCCTCAGGCTAATTTAAGTATGGTGTTTCCAAGGATCTGCATAATTATTCTGCACTGGCATTAACTGTTGGATGGCAGCACTCCGCCTGCTTTGGTTCATTAGTGAAAAGTCAGTTGTGAAGGAAAGGGATAGGTGGGGCTTTAGCTCTGGCTTTAAAATGTGAGTGTTGCCAATATGGCAATACAAATGCTTACATGATTTAGTGGTTTGCTTCCTTTCAAAATCCAGCCCACACGTGCCCAGCTCATTTTGAAATTGTAATGTGGAAGTGACTCTCTTAATGCTTCTGAAAGTTTCTCCCAAGTTGTGACAAAGTCAGCAGCTGAGGCATTATTCTCCACTTGGCATTTCTTTCATGTCAGCAGTAACAATTTTTAAAAGTTAGATGTACTCTGCCTTTTATTTTTCATTATGCGCTCTGTCTGCTTCTGACTGAGGCTGGCAAAACTTCTTGACAAGACTGCCATAGTGTAATAGAACCAAAGAGATAAAAAATCAGAATGAGGATATTCAGTTACAAAATAATCCCTCCTGTGATTATTCCAGTCTAAAAAAATCTGCCTGTTAGCAAAGTTTTCTGAGTCAAACTGTACCTTTGTTCAGTCTTTGCTGTACGAGGGCTCAATTATGGTAATGGTTGGTGATAAAATACATTATATGTGGTGTAACAATTTGGGCTCTAGGGACTAAGGACTCAATGCACAGAGTTACTTTAGCACCAGGGTCCCCCCTGCTAATGAGTAGGAGTTAATCCTCTCAAAATTTGGGGGGATTGGGCCCAGCAAGACTATTACTTTATTTCACATAAGCAATGTAATACTGTTCAATAACCTTTCACTGCTGCTTCTCCCTGAACGTTTTACAAGTTTGTAATTTGCTCAGGACTGGGTCTGAACCAGTTCCTGTGCTGCAGGACCAAGACATGGCAGGGGCAAGTCTTCTGCCTGAGTAAAGAGTGCAGGATTTGGTCCCCTAGAAATACTTGACCCTCCAGAAAAGAGAAAAAATGTAATGATTAGCTTGGGGAAACATAGGTTAGTACTGCTGGAGAACTTGTTGGAAGCATAAGCTGTTGCTCACTTTTATACTCTGTTGTAAAACCAAAATGAAATAAAATATCTATAGTAATTGTAGGAAGAATTGGAAAGCATCAAATCATAATTAGAATGGCAGGAAAGGGTTTATACTCGTTATTCACAAAAACAAAATAGATAAGTAGTTATTGATTAAAGGGATGCATGCTTAACAGCAATTTATAAATCCAGGACTCAAAAGATAATGTTTGTTTTACTGCTTTTAATTATTTAACATGCAGTGACATTTCTGTTTTGCCAACAGCAGCACAATAGGTCCCTAATGAACTGCACTGAGTTACTAATAATTAAACCATCAGGCAGAAGTAAGGGGTGCAGCATGTTATTAGATTAACATTCTTAAATAATCATTCTTTTGTTTTCTAAAGAAAACTCTTTCTGAAAGAGTCTTCTCCCCTGCCCCAAACCAACTAGACATCAGCCTACCTGAAAAAGCAAAGTCCGTTCATGGCTGACACTTAAAGAATCCTTGAAATACTGATTAAAAAAAAATCTGAAGTTATTCATAGGACTATGATGAAAGTTTGGTATCGGTACTTCAGTCTCTAGCCCATGAAAACAAATGGAAAGTGATTGTTTGTCAAGGGTGTTGGTCAAGTTTTTTCCTTGCTCTAGTTAACTTCTGACTCTGTGATTATTTGACCATTTTAAGAGAAGAAGGCTTGGAGTGCAATAACAAGTTGGTTTATATGGTTTCTTGAAGGGCAGTATCAGAAGGCAGCAGGCTTGTTGAAGGATGCTGTTCACCAGGGAGCAGAATATATTAGCTTGTGTAAAGAATAGGTTGGGAATGAATAAAAACGTAGTCTAATACCTATAAGTAAAATCTGTTATTTTTTTTCTAGAATAAATATTCAGTTCTACTTGCACAGTAGCTTCAAAAGGATATGGAAGAAATAAACAGGGTGTTGAAAGGGGAAACAAGAATAATTGGGGTTATGGAACAAGAATAATATGAAAAGAGATTGAAAGTACTAAGCCTTTTTATTTCACAGTAGAATGAATAAGAAGAAATATGATAAAGGGATCAGAAGTAATGACTGGTATAGAGAAGGTAGATCAGGACCATGAGTCACCCTTTCTCTTAACACTAAAACAAGAAAACATACAACAGAATGAAAAGGAGGCAAACTCAAAACTGATAAAACAAAATACTTTCACTTGCTTCCCTGACAGATTTCCTCAATAAAAGGTGCCACTGAATTACAGAATTTAGCAAGACTTTTTTAAAAAATGGTCTGCTAATGTCAAGAAATATTCAAAACGTGCTGGTTATATCCTCTTCAAAGTTCTCATTTTCACTCAAAGTTCATCTAGCTTTTGGCAAAAACTTCATTCTGAGTCAGGTTATTCAGTAACCAGGCTTCACTGGAAAGTAGGTGGGTCTGGCCTGTGTCAGAAGCTGGTTAAGGGAATAGATGGGACACTGCTTTTCTTACATCCAAGGTGAGGTGCTTTTGATGCCTCTGCCCTCTCCATCAAGTTGGGAAATTCAGATGAGCCTGAACTGAACAGTTAGCTTTGTACCGTTCATCCACAAAAGCTGTGACATGGAAGTGTCTGGGGAATGGACTGTCCTTGTCCTTGTTGGTAAGTAGAAGTTGTAAATGAACAGAATGTAGCATAAAACTGTGGCAATGAAGTTACCAACTATACATTCTAGCTGGGTTCCTATATTGTTGAGAAACTTTCACAGCTAAGCAGAATAGAGCCTCATTTGTATTTAAAATTAATCCAGATTTGGTAAATGGTGTTGAAAAGCTAATGTAGCAGGGAAAATGTGACTAGAAGGGAAGAGTCTACATAGAGCTGTGAGGAGAAATCTAATTTACATTGGAAGAGGACTTGGTTTTTGGCTTTACTGAATTTTGTCCCACCTGCAAGAAAGTAACTTTGTTTATTTGTCTTTTTGTCAAATGCTAAGGTAGGCAAATGAAGGGTAATTTTTTTGCAGTACTGCCAGAAGTCAGTGTAGATACTTGGGCACCTAGAAAAAGCAAAGGCAATATGCATGTAATTGCTTGTTTTACCAACGTTAGCCTTATTAAGATCATATTTTATGGATGGACCTTTCTTTCATGTGGTGTTTATAAGACTGACACACTGCGTAGTGCATTCTTGGGAGCATATATCCACCTTCAATCCATGTCACCCTTAGGTCAGGTCAGGCTCTGACACCATACTGGTGCTAAATGGGTATGACTAAAGTAATCCTGGGCTGGTTCCTACAGTATCCTATTAAACAGATATACATCCTTAGGCATATCGTATATCTGACTGATGCTTCTCTAGTCCTTAATCTTAAATGCGTATCTGATCTACTGGAGACCAAAGTCCTCCATTGATTAGCACTAGATGTGGCTTTGGGTCAGTATCTTTGAGTGTACACATTCTTTAGGAAAAAAAGAACCCGAAATGTTCCATTAATGGTAAAAAATCTGCAGTGGTTATTTCTAAAAATTGAATTATTTTCTTCAAGTTGCTACCTTCATTTGTAGGGCTATTAGCTTGCCTTCGAACACAGAAGCTTTCTCTATTCCATTATTCCCATAACCTGTGCATTTTAACATGCCTAGGTCTAGATGTGAAACATCTCACCACTTTGAGGCTCTTAGAGCTACATATTGATTCGTACTACTTCTTTCCCTCTGGTGTTTGGCAGCAGCCAGGTCATGTTCTGGAGAGGCTTCAGGTAGCTGTGCTTCTCATCTGTGCAGGCTGTTCAATTCATACAAACTCCTTATGGTGTTCTGCTAGTAAAAACTTTTGTTGTACTACATATGTATATCTGGGGAGGCTTTGGCTTTCCCCCAAATACATTATCTCTGAATATTTGCTTTAAGTAACCTGAAATCATTCATAGGTGCTCAGTTGTATGCTGTTCGGTTTTGGATCCATGATATACCTTAATTCTAAGATTACTGGGAAGCCTTAGCACTGGAGGAGCCATCCCAATGTTACTGTGGTTGCTCTGGTAAATGGGCTGAGAAGCTGTCTGCATAACAATCATGTTACTGTAAATATGCACAAAGACTGCACTTGCACAAAAGACAAAGCAACCAAAGGCATCATACATTATATTTTATGCTTTAAAAATCCATACTGCATTAGAAGAAATGTGAAACTCAAACCGATTTTTACAATATTAGTAGATGATAATAATGCTGGTTTGAAATTTTCATTACAAAGAGTTTTCAAAAGTGGTTACTAAGGGCTTAATTTTGTTCCCAATAAAGCAGATGTTGCTGAGTTGCAGTTCACCTGGTCTAGGAGATTGGGAAAACCTGCCCTAAAAAAAATATCTTTAAATGGTCCTTTAGGCTTGGTCCAAATCATAGAGTAACAATTACCCTCTCCTTGACCAGTGGCCTGCACCACAGGTTTCACAAGAACTGACAGAATTTTACAATAGGGAGATTCAGGCTAAACCAATTCTGGTTTTCTGTCCGGTTTTCTCAAGCAGTCATATTCTTTCTAAAATGTCTGCTTTTACTCATGAAAAAAACCCAAACCCAACAACCAACCAACCCCAAGAAAAGAGAAGTGATGCACAATGCAATTAGGCAATTGCTCAGCACCCGCTGAGCGATGCCCAAGCAGCGATCGGCCCCTCCTGGCCAACTCCCCCCAGTTTACATACTGAGTGGGAGTGACGTTCTGTGGTATGGGATATCCCTTTGGCTAGTTCGGGTCGGCTGTCCTGGCTGTGCTCCCTCCCAGCTTCTTGTACACCTGCTTGCTGGCAGAGCATGGGAAACTGAAAAATCCTTAACTTAGGAGAAGCGCTACTTAGCAACAGCTAAAACATCAGGGTGTTATCAACATTATTCTCACACTATAAATCCAAAACACACTGCACTGTCAGAAGAAAATTAACTCTAGCCCAGCCAAAACCAGGACAATGTGACTCACTTCTCCCTATTTGTATTTATATTTCTTCCGAAAGTCTAAAGAATATGAAGAAAAGCAGTGCATGGGAGAACTTCAACCCACTTTTGCAAATTCATGAAACTTAGCTAGTATGTACATTATTCAAACTGAATTTCAACATAGAATCTTTTGAAATTTGCTCATCTGTCAAGAATACGCTATTTCATTTAAACTATAAAAAGACTAAATAGATTCCATAATTTAGTAAATATTTTGGCTTCTGACAGCTCTTCTTTTTCTTCTACTCTTTACATTTTTGAGATTTTTTTTTTTCCTCCTTGATGCCATGTTCTGATGAGACTTACAGGTGGCAAAAGAAGTAATTTGGGAAAAGAGTTAGGAGGAGAGTTTCTTACAGCAATAAGTTCCCAATCCCCCCCCCCCCCTTTTTTTTTTTTTACATCCTATAGGTAATTCTGAACATTTTAGGAAACTAATCTGAGTATTTGGTAGTGACTGGTTGGATTGGGCCTCTTGGATTTGAGCCCCTTCTGAATATGAAAGCAAAGCTGGAAAAAGTCGCATTGAATCTTTTTCTATGTGATGCGTCGAAAGGTTCAGAAAAAGTTCATTTCATTTTTACCTTGAAGAATCATGATTAGCCAGAAACTATGCTTTCAGAACCTGCAAACAGTCCATTTATTTGCCAGCATCAACATGAGGCTCAGAGTTCCAGTGAAAACATCTTTTTGTCTGCTAATGTAATGGGTGCTTATTTTCTGCATCTTCATGTTCCTTGGAAAAGCATCAGGGTTTCATTGTAAATCCATTATGTCTCCCTTGGTCAGAAATTATAAATGACAACTAGTCCCAAGGTAAAGAAAAGAAAGTATTATTTTGTAGAGTAAAAAGGGGTTAAATCACTTTTTATCATGACTGTCCTCCTGGTTATGACATATTCAATGTATTATTTAGTTTAAGTGCATGATTAAGATAGAACTGGGGTACTTCTGGGGAGCATTTTCAGAGACGTTGTACTTACAGTACCTCATTCTGTGGTACAGAAGAAAGAAAAATGACATGTCCCTTTGTGAACCTATCCTTTTAAAATTAGGTTATAGATTATATAGTGATGTGAGATCTTCTATGAATTTCTGGGTCAGAGGTACTTTGTTTTCTTTCTTTTATACAGCAAACCCCTTGTATCTTTATTAAAAATTTATTTGCTGTCAATAATTAAATGCTTATTATTTGATCTTTAATGGGGTCATGATTCCCATATTCCCATATTAATGAAATAATGCAAAAGTAAAAAATGCCTTTCAGTTGGAAAAAGTACTTATTATTCTTTCTTTGTTCTGAGTAAAATAGTTTATCTTAAATTAAAAATTAAAAAATGAATTTTCTTTAATCTTAGAATTAAATTAGTGCTAATTAGTTCTATTTTCTCTACAACATTCAAATGCTAAAGTCTTAGTCATTTCTTCAGAGTATTAATAGTGCCCTTTGGCTGTAATCAAGATTATCTTCAATTAAAAGCAATACAGCTAACTGAGTTACATTAACAGTTATTGTTCTCAAATCACAGGGTTAAGAACACAAATCCTGTGTTTTCAGCATGGGTACATTGCAAGGGTGTGTAATGCATGGACGTGTTATTTACACATTAAATCTAAAACCCACTAACCTATAGTGTTCACTGATGAAATCCCTTCATATGTGTCATACACTTCAAACAAAACATTTTTTAAAAGTGGTGATGTAGACAGAATTCAAAGATATTGCAGTAAGTTAAAATATTTTTTGGATTTGGTCAGTTTGAGTAGTCTCCCCCCCGCCCCTGTGCTCCCCTCCCCCAGCACTTTTTCTCTAAACTCTGTAAATTATGGGGCGTTCTCAATGAGTGAGTTCTGCTTGATATTCACAGCTGCTATTCTCCTTTGTGAAGAGTTAAAGAGCCCTTGCCAGTCCGCAATAATTCATCTTATTTTATTAATGCCTTTTTTTTTAATTTCAGAAAATTTGTTATATAAAGTAATAGTGGATTTCAGCTGAAAATAGAAGTATTTCATTCAAATTTCTTAGTGTATCTAATATGAACAAATGCTGGTTCCATAGAAATAGAAAAAAAAGATTTTCGTCCATGCTTGTAGAACAGTTCTTTCTGGCTTGAAAAACTAAGCACAAAATATGGGAAAATTTCATTAACATTGCTGTGTTTACAAACAAAAAGTATAACCATCTTGAGCAAACAAACTGATGAGGGGAACCGTGTTTGCTTGTTAGCAGATTACCACCCCAACAGAAAAATAGACTGTGATTCTGTCACAGTAAAAATTAATAACAGTTGGTGATATAAAAATAGCTTAAGAGTTGCAAAAATATTCTTACGGTATTTCTAGATGCACCTGCCGATATCACTTCTGTAATGTATTTCAGGCAGAACAGAAAGCTCTGGGCACTTCTAGTGGGCTGCAATACTCGGAAGTTTCCATCAGTTTTGTTTAGATTTTTATACTTTAGATGCTTTACTGAATTATAATCTCTGCTTATTATATTTTTATTTTTATTTAGATTCCTCTGTTACTAATCTGCAGACCACAATGGTGGTTCTTCTGTGTTGCTGCCTTTCAGGAGCTAATGAGGTAAATGTCATAACTGGACAGATACTGTCAGTAAACCATCTTCAAATTTAAACAGGTTTCAAAGAGTTTAAAATCTGTTTTCTCAAAGCGTAAATGCAAGCAAAGGTTTTCTTTGAACTAACATTTGTATTCTGTGGAGCAAACACCCTTTTTGAGTCTCAAAATGCTGGCACAGCCATCTTATTTTGACACTGAGGCAATAAATCAAAAGGGATGGACAAAGATAGGAAACCATGCCCTTCAGAAAGAGCATTGTGTCTGTACATGCAAAAATAATTGCTTTCTTGGAATGTGACAAAAGAAAATTGAATATAAAATATGGTGTTAACAGGCAACAAATCTAATTTTTTAGAGGATTCTTTTTTTACCTCAGTCAGGAGGATTTCCTGAGGAATCATATATCTTTGGCACAATATGTAGCTAGGTATGTAGGTAGAGTTTAATGCTTTCCTTCTTGGAGGAAAATTAAAATCTGCTAAATTTTCCCAGGATGTTACAGCATTTGTCCCAGAATGTGACTTTTAATAAAATGAAGAAACAAAACATAGAGTCCAAAACAGAAAGTCCCAATGACTTGGTAGATTCTCCTGTGATTTAGATGAGGCCAGGTAATCTTCTGGAAAACTGCTACAGCGTTTTATGACTATAGAACTCTTGTATCAAACCAGGAACACAGGAGTGAAGTACCTTAATTTTACCCAATAGCCAGTATATTGCTTACCTCTTTCTTAGACCCCTTTCTCTTCTGCTTGTACAGCAGGTAGAGATTTTAGCAGCCAGATTTCATGACCTTCCTCTGCACTTAGAAGAAAGGCAGAAACATGGACAGATTTTATGCAAATTCTGTGGTTTTATATAAATTTATATATGTTTGTTTAGGAGAGTGTGTCTTTGTAGGGTGGAGAGAAATGGTTTATCTGTGGGTCTGATTTTTCAAAAGAGAGAAACTGAATTCCTCACCTGAATTAAGCAACATCTTAATTTTAACATTAAGAAACTTATTTAATAGAAAAAAAGATGTATTAAGCCTGAAGAAAATTTATAAGCAGAGCTTCTTTCTTTTACTAGGCATGCCCCTTAACAAAATATACAAAACTTGATTCTACCTTGTATTTGTCTGTTTTAGCAAGTTATATGTCTTCATAGCCTCATTGCTGCTAGAGGCCTCAGTTTGCTGTTATGGGTTACAGGAGCCTTACCCATAATTCCATTTGATTTTTAGACTGGGCTGCCATCATCTAAATTGTAGTTGCAGTTTTATTATGGATTGTAAGCCTTTAGCAGAAGTTAGTCCAGGATTTAAAGGCTGGTATCTTCTATCTAGCTTTACCTGTGGTTGACATGAGATGTGTCCTAGGGGAAAAGTTCTGCCTCCAGTTCTGTTGCTGGATTTTATTCCCCTGCAGAAAGTACTGGGAAGGAAGTGTAAAGAGAGAATGGGATATAGAGGCAGTTTAGGGCTGTGGAGTGCCTGTTCCTGTATTGTTCATATTTCACAGTTAGATTAGCTGGTCCAGGAGTATGGTAGGCTATATTATGATCACAGTCATTGAGAATTTGGCACAGTGCAATTAAGACTGAGATGTGTTATATTAGGTATTTTGCTATTTACTCCAGGCTTGTTCTTTTTTTCCAGCAAGACCTACATTTATACTTATTTACATGTAAAAATGTGAAGGACAGATATACAAAATACTTCCTACCTGAGTACAGCAGCAATGTGTACTCAGGTGTACCTGGTGTACAGGTGTACACTCATGTATCTCAGTGAGCCTCAGGTGATTTCCCTTTGTGATATGTGAAAGGGAATATGGTGCTTCTTAGTCCTATCTATGTATTGTTGTGTTGTGTAGAAGAAAGAATTGCTGTTTATTATCTCTCTTCAGCTACCAGTTGATACAACACTAGGTAAGGAAAATGGTCTTTAGTATCTCAATTGATTTCAACAGGCATTGGATCTATCTTGAAAAAATTGCCAGGATTCCTCTGAATCTTGATGGGAAACTGTTTGAAATCTGATTCAGTTTTGTTTTTTTCCTTTCTCCAACATTTTGGTTTTTAATCCCTCTCCACAGAACCAGCTGCTCGGATACACATTTTATATGAGTAAATTATTTCTCAAATTTCTTTATTAGCCAGAAGGAAGCATTAAAATGAACATAACTGCCAGCCTGAAAGCTGTGACACTCTAAGAGTATCCAGATTGACTAGCTGATCTGAGTCATTATACATAAAAAAAAGAGGAGGAGTAAGCCTTTTTTCCCTAATCATGTTGTGGCAAGAATGAGGTAAAAATGTTTTGTCTCACAAATATACAGGAGCAGAAAATAGAAAATTCAAAGTTCATTCTCTACAGAGAACCAAAGAGCTCCATCAACCCTGGAGCTCTACTTTCATTTAATAGAACTGTACATTAACTCCTCTGATGTTATTACATTATGAAATTCACAGTAAATTAAAGCAAAACCTGCTCTTCACTGAATTTTCAGTCTAATTTGAAATCAGAAATGAATTAGAAATGTTTATGTATATGTAGAGAAGAGGTACCTCACAAAGAACCACCCCAACAACCTGGCGCAACCAAGGATGGGCTGTTGTGGCTCTGCCCAGCTGATGAGGAGGTTCACCTTGAACTCAGGCTTCAGAGAAGGCAGCTCAGAAAACTCAGTGCAGTATTGTAGTATTGTCCATTTTTACTTCAAGTGAAGGATCTCTACCTAGTAAGTTCCCAATATTTTTTTGATGTTTCAGGGTGTAGTTCAAGTGAGAGTGAAACAATCATTTCCCAGGTACAGTTAGTGATGTGCAAGAAGTTGTCTCAAACAGTTTCAGGAATTTGATTGATGAAGTGAAATATGGTCCTGACGTCAATTTACTGAGATTACTTTTTAATGAATACAACTTTAAAAGCATATGCAAAATTAAGATCAGTCACAAAAAATGCATTTGGATATGGCATTTAAAGAATGATATACATAATGTATTGGAAATTAACTTTTATAATCCACAGAAAATTATTCTTGTTGCTGGCTCTCTCAATTTGTGAATGCTTTGGCAATGAAAATATTAATTACAAGCAAAGGAAAACTGAATTATGGGGGTTTTTTTATTAATATTGCCTGTGTGCCAGATAACGACCTCTTAAAATGTTAGTGTATGTGATTCAGGAGTTCTTTTACAGTCAAATCCTGCTTATCTCCCACGTGCAACTTCTTTCTGAAGTTGAGGAATGGGCGTGTCTTTCAAAAAAGGATTTGGCCAGAATTTTCCCCTGCTCTGTTATTCATAATTATCATGCTGGTTTTGCACTCTGTTTTCTCTCTTGAGATTAATGGTACTCCTAGTGAAGACAATGAAAAAGTTCACAGTGACATTAATGACAAAGTGATAAGTCCTTTGACAAAAAGTACATACAGCTTTATTAAGGATATTTTAATTTATACTATATTTACCTGTTTTGC
Organism: Haliaeetus leucocephalus; assembly: GCF_000737465.1. Lineage (NCBI taxonomy): Eukaryota > Metazoa > Chordata > Aves > Accipitriformes > Accipitridae > Haliaeetus > Haliaeetus leucocephalus. The sequence continues at coordinate 12,221,427 of NW_010972609.1, forward strand.
ATCTTTTGATAAAACACAGTCCAGTTTAAGAACTTAAAGCCTAAGAAGACAGCTGAAAGAATTGGATTTATTTTCTGCTGTTGAAAAGAAGAGGAATCTTGGCAGTAGCCTTTCAGTGTCTAAAGAGTTGTCAGGAACATGCTGAATTGCCCTCTGTATCTGTCAGGTGAAGGACAAGAGGAAATCAGATTATTTTGTAGAAAGAGGATGTCTCCATTCAGGAAAAAATAAAATAAAATCTCACTGTACAGATAAGTAAGCAGGTAAATAACAATTTCCCTAAAGGAAGAAATGCAACTGGGAATTTTAAAGAACTGTCAAGCTTTCCCTGGTAAATGTTTATTGAAGTACAGATTACTCTACCTCAGGTCATGGTATTAGACAAAGTGATCTACAGAGGTCCTTTTCATTCCTGTAATTGTCTGACTTCATGATTGTGAGAACTTATCAACAAAAAGGTTATGGAAAAACCTGTTCTTGCTCTGTTAATAAGTTTTGTGATTTTAAGGAAGAAATGCACTTCTTTCTCTTTTTCTTTCTTCTCCCCTATTTATATTTCAAAAGTGATGACACCAGTTTCCCGTCTTTCTTTTGATGATGATTTGTCCTTTAATGAAATGTCACAATATATATTTGACTTTCTGATAATCCATGAGTGACTGTGCTCAAGATGTCTCCTCCCTGTTGTACATGGTTGCACTCTGCTAGCAAAAATTGTCTCTATCTCATCTGCTACCTCTACTTTAATTGCATTTAAAGGGAAGAAATGCCCCAAATGCCTCATGCTTCATGAGAGAAGACATATGAACTGCATATCGTTTAATCTTTCCATTGACTGGTAAGAGGAGTACATGGAGATATGGTGACTTCAAGGAGAGGCTGGGTTATTGCAACCTGTTTCTCTTCAGAATAAAAATGAGGTCAAGTTTTTCCTACCCAACTATTAGCTGAAAACTGGGGCTATTATAAGCTTGATCCTCTTTCCACAAAGAAAGGGTGGGAGAATGATGGAAATGTTCTCTGGACCAGATCTTGTTGTTCTCCTCTACCACAGGAAACAACAGGTTTGGTTCCAAACATGTATTGGTTTTCCCTAGAGATTTGATAAGTATCACTTCCAATTTATCATAAGTTACTTTTATAGCATCTTTGATGCAACTAATGATGCTGTAAAAATAATTGTATAATATAGCTGTGATTCTCTTTAGATTGTCTACTTTTTGCAGTAAGCAAAAGAATACCCACATTAACAGAAGTTCTCTGCATAGCTTGATAAAAGTCGTTTTGTCTAAGCACATTTGAGAACTCTGTTTCTACTATAGCCATGTTGAATAAAAGTGAAAAATATAATTTTGTGTGTAAAAGTAGAATACTTTCCAAAGGAAAATAAGTGAGGGGGTGGGTTGAGTGAATAACCTTAACAGAAAGCAACTCATGCATTATTAATCTAATTTCCTATAAAGATAGAACAAAAAGCATGTTGAGACATTACTCTGTGTTTCCTTGTTAGACTGTGTTCATAATGCCCTCTCCCATTTTATATAGCATATTCTTCAGCCTAAGTAAGATATTCTTGAAGCCTCAGGATTTTCATGCCTTCAAAGCTCTCTGTTTCATTTCTAAATATTATAGATTTTGAAGCACAAGAGGCTTTAAGATTGGTACCTCAAAGGCTGTTCACCCTTTTAGGTAACCCCCAAGTTGGCTTTCATATTTGCTTATTACCCAAAATTCTTCACAAGAAGCTTCAGTCTGTTTTACAATTAAAGGCTTTGATCATATTTACTGTAGCTACGTAAAATATTTCTGCATGAATGTAACAGGAGTTCAGTTTCTGTATTAGGCTAGGAGTTTACCTGATACCCAGTATCTACATGAATCCTTTTCTAATGTAATTATTAAACCTAAACATTTCCATTCTTCTCACTAACCATAGGCAAGAAGGAGAGCTGCATCTGTGAGCTGTCCCAGAATGCTCACTGTGAACAAGCTGCAATGCTGGAACCCCAGACTCTAGGGTCAACCATTGCAATATTTCCATTCCTAGATAATCAAGGTCCTGTCTGATCTTAGTTTTTTTACTTTATGTATACCATGTGTCTGGAACTGTTTGGAAGCTTTTCTCAACTGTACGTGAGCTTTAAGCTCTGGTCCTGAGTAGCAGAACATACTTACCAACATACTTAGGAACAGCTTTGATTCTGCTGTGTTCAATCATAGCAAAAAAAGTATGAGAAAGGTTTTTATATATTTGTTAAGAATTACTCCATGCAATATGGCAGTTTCAAATTCCTCTTTTTAGTATATTTTCCAAATTTTTGTTAAATTTGGGTTTAATTGCCTGTTCACAAGAGAATTACCTTGAGAAATACTGAAGTATGGTGGAGATAACTTCATGCTTTTACTTCCTTTGCATGAGACAATTACTGAATGCATAACGTACCACATAAAGTATAGTTCTGGTATAGGTAACTTTTGAGAGAACTGTGCACTTTTTGTAAGAGACATACCTAAACAAAACTTTGATTCCTGCCCTAAAATTCAATAAGCATTACTTCAATGACAACTCCTAAGAACCTGCCTATCTTTTGTATTCTCAGAATAGTTGCTTTTTTATCTTTTGTTCACTCCCTCTTCCTGAATTATAAGACACAAGTTAGTTTTTGAAACTGCATTAACCAATGATATACGTCAGCTAAACTCTATGTAGCTAGACATTTTGGAGCTACTTTGTCTGTTTCATGTGGAAATGTTTTGAATTTGATGGGCTTCATTAGTGTTACAAAATGTTCATTATGGTTCCTCTTCAGTTAGATATATGAAGAACGTCATATGAGATATCTGAGACGTGAGAGTTCTTCTTCCAGTTTGGTGACTAAACTTTACTAGAATTTAATCTCGGTAAAATTTGTGAAAGATTGAGTACAAAATCTATACTTAGTATTGCAGGAATAGTATTTTCTTGTATTATAATTCTTGTGTATTTTGGACATATTGAAGATGACCAGGACTATCTTCTCTTAAATTAGTAAAATTATTTCTTATTACTTCTTTCAGATGGGATTTAAGCTTTCCAGAAAATTTCACTTTTCATGGTTTTGTTGTTGTTTGAAATGGTGATTCCTTGGGCATTAACAGCAAAATCTCAGGTTTGAGTATATGGTACTTTTAATGACATTTCAGGTTTGGCACATATGCACACACACCCTGCAAGCAAACTACCCTTCTGCCCCTAAAGAAGAGAAAAGCTAAGGAAGTCTTTCAGCATTTGCAGAATGGAATATTTTGGTATGCTTTTGCTTTACTACTTATAATTTTGATGTTTAATTATAGAAAACTGGAATGTGATGCTTTCACTGTTTTGATACAAATAGAAAAACCTTCATACAAACTATTTCAACCAAAACTTTAAAAAATAGTCATTTGTAGGAAGTGTCACATTTAATTTTTTATCTTGAGAAAACTAACACATTCATAGAAATGTTTCAGGAAAACACTGGAAAATTCTTCCTAGCTCTATTGCTTTTCAGTGGGATAGTGACAACTTCCAACCACTGAGAATCATTCTCATTCCTTGTATTTAGTGTTGTGTAGTCTGACAATTATCCAGCTACAAATTTCCCTTCCATTTCTAGCTTCAAAGAATGTTCCTTTCTGCATGGAAGAAAGGGAGTGAGCTGATTCCCTAGTACGCCTTTCTTTGGACCAGGTCCACAATAGCAATTGTACAAAAATCATGTAGGAAGCAAATTTTGGTATGTCCCTCCACCCTTCTGATTATTTCTAGTTGTTCTGATATAGGTATTGACGCGCATTCCTCAGGATTGTATTCTGTTGTGAGCGCTTCTTTCCCTCGCTGCTCCTCTTGATGTTTAATACTTTGCTATTCACCAAAGCATACAACTCTTCTGCCACTACTGAGATTTTAACGTATACCTTTGAATCTCAAAAAATGCAATAGATTTTCAACACTAACAAATTAGTGATCAGGATACAGAATCTTTCTGTCTTTCTCATTTTCATATGATTTTCTGACATCAATCCTTTCACTGACTTCACCAGTTTGTTTGTTACATGACTTTTAGGCTTAAGGAGTGAACAAGTCTAGCCTTAAACTTTATCTCATCTTCATTGATAGGACTGATATTCTCATTTGGTTTTTTACCGATTGGTTTTGTTAAGTGCAGCTTTCCACAGAGCATTCCTCCTCATCCCCTATGCTGTAAGTTGTAACCGGATTCAATCTGTCAATTTTGAATTCTTCCAGAAGCAGGTGACATTGGTCTTCTGTATCATATGATTCTTGCTCATGTTACTGGTCATATTTCTCCCGTGAAAACTCTTTTGATAATTCTTCTCATTAGTCAACCTGGTAAACAAATTACTGCAGGAAGCTTAAAAGCTTGGGTTGAAAGCCAGAACAGAAGCAAAAGATATCTTGTTTGCAAGTCACTATTTTCTCTTGAAAATATCTGCTCTCCTATCAGGTTGTCATTTGAGGCTGCTAGAAGTTTTTATTACTCAGGGTTAATTGCCTCTGGCACAATAATCTCAGATTTCTCCTGAGAATTACTGATAGCACACTCTTTCCTTCAGAAATAAAATTATTTTCCTGTCATGAGAAATGTGGCAACTTTTTAACATTTCTTTAAAAAGATAAAATAAATGGCATCAGGACCCATATTGCTCTGCCTCCTAGTTCTGTTTTTTCACCTCTCCTAATGATATTGTTTTTCTGTTACTTAGGTAAACCTTCTCCAGTTTGACATGCCAGTTGAAACTGTCATACATTAGTCCAATAAATATAACTAGATCCTTTCTTGGGAGACTAGTCTTCAGCCCTCGTGTATGTGAACGTTGCACTGCAAAAAGACCTTGAGGTATTTTTAGTTCATCTGTTTGCACAGTTCAGACATAGATTGTCTTTCTGAATACTCACATAATCAGGAATGCTGTTTTGATATAAGTCTGTATCCTATAGTGTCTTTCTCATAGTATATTAGTTCACCAAAAGTCTCTGGGAAGTAGGCTGCTGAAAATCCATAGTCCTGTGTAACTGCTTGTAAATCTTTCCAAATAGTTAATGTATTTTAAATATATTACTGTAATATGACAGGTAAGGATAAGATAATATATCAGGGTAACTAAGTTTTGTTTCTGGAAATACCTTTACCAAAAGGAATGCTCCAGAAGGTGATATTTTTGTCAGTCAGTGACTCTTACATCAGCTGTGATGCAATTCTGGAATTTCAACTTCTGTGTTCATCCATGGAGGGGAAATGTGAGAATATCACGGTCCCAGGGCTGGCAGCGGTAAGACTGATACGTGTTTTGATTGACCGTGGCTTCTGCCTGAGCCCTGTGTTCACAATTCCAGAGTATGTGGAGGGCAGGATTGAGTTGTCACTGACAACCCCATCCTATCTGCAATTAGTAAACATGTTTCTTGTGCATTCCAATGATTTGGGAATGGGAAAATGTGTTTTGCCTTTGAACAAAAGACACTGAAGATTTTTCTGAAAAATGCTTGATTGGAAGTGTGACAAAGTGAAGACATTTGGAATTTTTCCGAAGAGATTTTCAGATGTTGGGCAGATGTTATTGTTTGCTGACCTAGGACTTTGCAGAACGACAGAAAATAATTTGATGCTCTAACAAAACATTGATTACACACACTAAATAGCCCTGGTAAAGTATTTCCCTTATGGCTTGCACTTCCAGGGTTATGGTTAAATGAGCACCCCATGTCATCAAACATACAGAAGGTGCCTTTGCCACTCTGAGGGGATGATCCCAGCATTTAAATAATGATTTACTGCTGCTTTTATTAGAACAATTATTGGTTATTTCAGACTTGAAATGGGCAGATTAAGCTCTGTGAACCTCAGCTGAACAGCTGAAACCTCACAACACTGGCAATTTTCAGTGATTAAAGTAATTTACTTTATCTATAAAATGTAAAGATATTTCATAATAGCCATACAGCAAGTACAGGGAGGTGTAGTTTTCCTGGAGATAATCAGACCTCAGGGGATAAAGGGTCCTGGCTGCACCTCATGCATTGCAAGACCCAGAGGGCTTTATTATCTGATGATTACCACACCCCCATTTCCATGTCTTTTTGCTTAATTAATCACAGTAACATTATTGCCCAACTTCAGACAACAAAAATAATGAGAGAGGCTTTAAAAGATTCAAAGACTAGAGGAAAAACAAGAGATCCCATAGGAAAGTACCCATAGTGAAACTGAGGTTTACAAATCACTGAGATCTATTAAAAATGATGCTTACATTTTGTAAAGTGCCTTCTTTAATATAAATATAATTATGTTTTAAATATTGTAAATGTGTATAGACAATATAAAACATATACTTGTTTTGATCAGAGGAGATGAGGTTTTATTTTTAGGACAAAACCCCCCCCCACGTTAAAATATCCCAGCCATAACATTGAAAGTTATAGCCACTTGCTGTTTTATTTGGAAAGCTTGCCATATCCACTGTGTTGTTCTTTATTTGGTCCAAGTACAGTTCCATGTACATTCTTATTTCTTTTCTGCCTTTCTAAATGATTAGCCAATCACCCAGTTTATGGGCACATATCCAGAGTAAAGTCTTCAGGTATTACCTGTCAGAACTCACTTCTTCAGAAATCTGCGCAGGCACATATGATTAAACTTGTACTATAATCTAATCTCTCCTATTAGTATATCCTTCTCTGCCACAATTGACAGTTGTTCTTACTGTACCTCAGTATAATTGTCTGTAAAATAGGTGCCTGATTTTTAAAAAGCTGTGTGAAACATAATCAGTTTACATGCTGATGCCCTTCCTTACACTTAGTAACATTAGCTTAGACTGTGGGCAGAAGTCTTTTATTGTATATGCAGTCCTATCAGAGAAGGTATTAACGCCAGATGCATATCACTGATCTGCTCCTGATTCTGCATTTAACA